>NW_015537948.1:547019-547948 GCF_001515605.1 Sinocyclocheilus anshuiensis
ATGTGCGGTGGAACCGGCGTCAGCTTCTAGGAATGAAGCAAACGCTCACTGGGATGCCAGAAGTATGGCACTGAGATGCAGCGTCTCGATCCCTCTGGGAACCATGGTTACATTCGTAAACTGGAGATGTTCCCCTTCAGGAACTTGAGCTGCGTCGGAAAACACTTTGGGAACAAGTATGCCCACGCGGCCAGACTTACAAATCCCTGCCTAGTGTGGAAGAGCACAGCTAAGGCGAGAGAAAGGAGCCAGGAGTGGCATAGAATGCAGGAAGGCACCTGACAAAGTAGGTGGGGACATCCCGCAGTGTTCCGAAGTCCAACTTCAGAAGGAGTGAGTCTTGACCCCTAAAGGAGAGGGTAGATCAGAGGACTCGAGGCTATGAAAAAGCATCCTGATCCACCGCTTAGCATAAGCTTCTCTGGCCAGAGGCCTCAGCCTCAGCACACCGTGGAGGAAACGTGTAACTAGGGGGTGTCTGCCCACTGACTGGCCACCGCTTTCAAGGTGGAGTGGGTCAACCCTGCAGAGAAACGGGCCTGCAGGAACTCCAGCACTGTACCACTGGGCAGTAAACTGGGTCGAGCTGGCGGTCTCCGCACCAAGAAGTGAAAGATTCCGCTTCAGGGCATACGGTTTCCTCGTAGAGGGAGCTCTGGATTGGAGAATGGTCTCAACAACCTCGGTTGAGAGACAGAAAGCTGTGAGTTGTGCCCTCCCCCCCAGGGGCCACACCCATGCTTCCACAGCTCCGGGCGGGTGTGAAGATAGTACCCTCTGCCTGTGAGAGAAGATCCCTCCTGACGGAAATCTCCCATGGAGAGCCTTCGAGAAGAGAAATCAGGCCCGAGAACCATACTCGGACCGGCCAGAACGGGGCTACCAACAGTAGACGGACCCCGTCACGGCACACTCTCTCCAGAACTCCC
>NW_015537948.1:547969-548201 GCF_001515605.1 Sinocyclocheilus anshuiensis
TAGGTGGCAGGGTTGGCAGATCGATCTCCTGAGGGCACTGAGGAGAGACGGGCACCGTATAATGAGGTGTACACCACTCTTCCCCAGAGGGGCCTGCCCTCCGAAGTCCTGAGCCATGGCATCAGGACTCTCTAAGCTGAAGTCTCCTATTGACTATTGAAAACCTCAGACCCGTGTCATCTCCTAGGAAGACTAGACTGATAGAACCAGAGCCTGCTCGGGGCTCGGGGCA
>NW_015537948.1:549363-550105 GCF_001515605.1 Sinocyclocheilus anshuiensis
GCATACAGTTTCCTCATAGAGGGAGCTCTGGATTGGAGAATGGTCTCAACAACCTCGGTTGAGAGACAGGAAGCTGCGAGTTGTGCCCCCACCAGGGGCCACACCCATGCTTCCACAGCTCCGGGCGGGTGTGAAGATAGTACCCTCTGCCTGTGAGAGAAGATCCCTCCTGACGGAAATCTCCCATGGAGAGCCTTCGAGAAGAGAAATCAGGCCCGAGAACCATACTCGGACCGGCCAGAACGGGGCTACCAACAGTAGACGGACCCCATCCCGGCACACTCTCTCCAGAATTAATGAATAATGAGATCTCTGGTGTAATCAGCGCAGCTAGGTCGGTGCCCTGAAGCGGCGAACCGGCAGGAGACGGCCGAACTAGCTGCTCTAGAAACCTCTGAAGAGGTAGCGAGCCTCTTAGTACCGCTTCGTTTCCGGGTGGTGACTGAGAGAAGCACTCGCCGGAGACCGCTGCGCCCTGAAGCACCGTAGGTGGCAGGGTTGGCAGATCGATCTCCTCGGTGACTGAGAGAAGCGCTCGCCGGAGACCGCTGCGCCCTGAAGCACCGTAGGTGGCAGGTTTGGCAGATCGATCTCCTGAGGGCACTGAGGAGAGACGGACACCATATAATGAGGTGTACACCACTCTTCCCCAGAGGGGCCTGCCCTCCGAAGTCCTGAGCCATGGCATCAGGACTCTCTTAGCTGAAGTCTCCAGACTGATAGAACCAGAGCCTGCTCGGGG
>NW_015537948.1:550184-550652 GCF_001515605.1 Sinocyclocheilus anshuiensis
CTAAGGGAACCAGTCTCTCGAGACTGGCCTCTGGTGAACTTAGAGCGGCTAGGTCGGTGCCCTGAAGCAGCAGACCAGCAGGGAACGGCCGAACTAGCTGCCCTAGGAACCTGCCATGAGGTAGCGAGCCTCTTAGTACCGCTATGTTTCCGGGCAGTGACTGAGAGAAGCGCTCGCCAAAGAAGCACCGTAGTTGGCAGATCAATCTCCTGAGAGCACTGAGGAGAGACGGCCACCGTATAATGAGGTGTACACCACTTGTCCCCAGAGGGGGCCGGCCCTCAGAAGTCCTGGGCCCTAGGCGTCAGGACGTTTTAGCTGAAGACTATTCAGTAGGAATGACGGTCCGCAGATCCGCCTTCCGCTAGAAGCCTTCGGCCCGGGAGCAAACATTTTTATGCCCCTGTATATCTAACTTCTCATAGTCAGATAAATACTTAATTTTATTCCTCAGAATTAAGAATTAAA
>NW_015537948.1:552425-570725 GCF_001515605.1 Sinocyclocheilus anshuiensis
ATGAGGTGTACACCGCTCTGCCCCAGAGGGGGCTGGCTCTCAGAAGTCCTGGGCCTTAGGCATCAGTACGTTTTAGCTGAAGACTATCCAGTGGGAATGCCTTCGGCCTGGGAGCGCCACTCTGACTTTAAATTCTGAGGATTACGAGAAGTGAACAGCTCCGCGTTCCCTATATGAGGAGCTGGAACACGGTTGGTTGGGGCTGCTCCCGCCCAGCAGCCCCTGTTGACCACCTCAACCTCCTCAGAGGAAAGAGAGAGCGCTGGATCTAGGGAGTGCAGGCGGACCCATCCGCTAGATCCACGTGCGATACCTGCGATCTGAATCGCCGCCATTTTTTTTTTAAATAGCGGGCCCGAACCGCGAGCTCGCAAGCACGGACACACTCCTCGGAGCGTGCCCGGCGGGAGCGGAGCGTTCAGCGGGGAGAAGCACAATCAGCCCTTTATTTCCGAGACCTGACTGCGCGAGCTCCGCTCCCCAGACATAATGCTTGTGCACAAAGTAAAGCACAATCAGCCCCTCTCTTTTTCCCGAGAACTGACTGCGCGAGCTCCGCTCCACAGTAAAGCTGCTCATTATATTATTAGGCATAATATGCTTGTGTAACTGATGCTTGTGTAACTGATGCTTGTGTAACTGATGCTTGTGCAACTGGCGAGCTCGTCGACGCCCTCCATATCAGCCTCCTCGGAGGAAGACAGGAGCGTCGAGCCCTCTCACCGGGGGGAAAGAACCGCAGCGCGGGCTTCCGAACCCCGAGAGCGGTCGTTGGATCTGGTAGGTGAGGAAGAAGATAGGGACTCACCCGCCTACATTCCCTCCACCGGATCCATATGCGAACCCCCACGAGCACAGCCAACGCTCCGCCTCGGCGAAAGCGGGGCCGGCAACGCAAGAAACGCCGGTGAAGTCTCCCTCCTCAAAGAGAGCCTTCCGAGAGCGAAGCAAGGCAGTAACAAATGCTCGCCTCGATAGCTGACTCTGCGTGCTTCGCTCCCAAGCAGACAACACAAACTGTGTGTTTCCCCATCCGAAATATAGCGTGGGCAGGGAGGAACACACAGCCTGAATGCTGTCTGCTCTTGCCCAAATGCTTCTATTTGCTGAAGCTTGGCATAATGGAGCTTATAAGTGGACAAACAACACTAAATAAGACTCACAAACAGAATAGCGACTGACACACACACAGAGCGCTTGCTGAATGACAAAAAGGTGACGCCGGTTCCACCGCACATGCTTTTATAGCTTCCTGGTCGCGACGTCACCCGCCCATGACATCTCGCCCATCTTTTGGACTGATTTCATATGTGATTCAGAGCGTGGTCACGCTGGGGGCGTTCCCAAAGCATTTTCCGACACAGCTCGAGCTCCTGAAGGGGAACTGGGATTAAAGTCCAAAACCTGACTTGAAATAACTGAACAAATCAATCGGGGCAACAGCGGTTCCATTAACAACAAATTAAGTTCACACAATCTCACTCATTTGTGCACGCTTATTCTTAAGCAGACCTTAATGTCGATCATGGATCAAATCGATCCACCATGACAAATAGCGAATATATCTGTGCTGTTTAATGCATTTGAGACGTTGTGTTTTCCTCAGTGCATAACTGACATGTCACAGGTATATTTTTCATCTGTAAATGTTAGAAAGTCACACAAACATATCCATTTTGCTGTCAGGAGTGGGCATCTGGGCGAGGCTGACACCAGTGAACAAGCGCTGCTGCGCGCATGCGCACTAAACAGTAAAATATACATTTTGCTAAAAAAATTGTTGTTGGACATTAAATGTGTCTTTTGTAGAATTTTAAACCTACATATAAGTGTATTTTTTATGATAGCTGTAACTGTAAAGGGACTATTGTAATGGGTAAATCAAATGTAAACTAGTACAGTAATTACTAAGCTCAAATGAGTTAATGTGTGTTTCTTATACCAGTTAAAATATAGTCAATTTCTTTATTATTTGTTTTCATTTTTAATTCAGTGATTTTAACTTTTAATTTAGTTATTTTAATGCTTTAAAGAGCAATAATGTTCTAATGTTCTGCTATCTGTTCTGCAAACTATAAAAGGTACAGCTGTCATAAAACCAGAGAGAACGGCTGCATGGCTAGAAACTGTAAAGAAAAAAAAAGTCAAATAATAGTATGTGAGAGAGTAGTAATATCATTGGATTCCTATTGGTCAGTGTTAGAGGAACTCAGCTTATTCTGACAGTTAGCCTGCTTTAGACCAGGTTAGTTTCCCAGCATAAGTTGCCACAGTGACTAGCTTGATCTAGGCCCATGTTAAATTTGCTTTATGGAACCAAATCATTTGACAGTGAGTCAGACTAACTGAAATAAGCCTGGCTTATTTTGTAAACTTGTTTTATGAAACACGCCTCGAGGCATTAAAAGTGATCATATTTTCTCCATTGTATCGAATCGCATTGTGTTGAATCGAATCGAATCAAAATTGGATTGCACTGCATCGTAACAGGGGTGAATCGTATCGCATCGCATCGCATCGGAAGCTGCTTCATATGTATCTTTAATGTATCATATCGTTGGCTATGCATCGAGATGCGTATCGTATAGGCTTGAGTCATGAGATGCACATCCCTAATACACATATATTATGTAAACAAAATCGTTTATTTTGGATGTGATTAATCGCGATTAATCGTTTGACAGGACTAATTACATTTAAATTTGATTTCAACACACTTTCATTTTGGCTGGGTTAACTGTAACTAAGTGTATTAAACTGACACTGTATTAATACTTCAGTTATTTAGAAATAAAGTTTTCCCAATACACTTGCCTTTTCACAACACAACACAACACAACACAACACAACACAACACAACACTCCTATTCCCCATTAAACAGCTCATGCAGGTACAATCTATTCCTGTCTAAGTGGGCAGTTCTTATTCAGAATAAGCACCAATGTGAACTGAACATTTTGTTGTTTAGCTTTCGGGAAGCTAGTTTGCTATCAAATGTTGCTTTGTAATTACATACATTATTTGTTTGTGCCCTTTTCTTTCAATAAGTTACATTTTTTTGTACAGTATAGACCTTAAACTAGTGCTCAGCCATTTTTAGAATTCTGTCTTTGAACTTAAGTTTTGGCGGCAACTCTATAGCCTCACTGTTGAAGAATAATTAGGTGGTGACGTGGAGTTACTTATTATAGAGTAAACGAAAGTTAGCATGAGTATTATAAATGTTTGAGAATTGTAATGTTTGAGTCGGCTGTCATGACAAATGCGTCACGCGGTCGTGGTAGTAGTAAAGCGCTCAAAGAATGAGTAAACATAAATAGACTTTAATTATAACTTCAAACACAAAGAACAGGAGAACTGAATAGCATCAACACACGTAAACCAATAAATCAACAACATTAATACAGGACAAAGAAGACACAGAAACTGAGGACTTATAAGGCAAACTAAGGAGCAAACGAGATGATTAATACAACACAGGTGGGAACTAATGAAAGATGATTAACTAAATGAGCAGGAAATTAACCAAATAGGGGCAAACAGGAACTAGACAGAAATGTACATGTGACAGATATCGCCCTGGCCGGATCAGGCAGTTCAGGTTGCCATGGTGGAGCAGGGGACTCAGAAGGCCATGGCGGAGCAGGCTGTTCAGGTTGCCATGGCGGAGCAGGGGACTCAGGAGGCCATGGCGGAGCTGGTAGCTCAGGAGGCCATTGCGGATCGGGGGACACAGGAGGATGGCGGATCCTCGGTATATGCTCCCCCCCCAAAAAAAAAAAATTTATTGGGGAAATCTAGGAATCCTGGGGGGCGCTCTGGAGGAGTGGGCACTTGAAGGTGCTCTGGAGGAGCGGGCACTGGAGGACTCTCTGGAGGGCACTCTGGAGGACACTCTGGAGGACACTCTGGAGGAGCGGGCACTGGAGGGTGCTCTGGCGGGCGCTTTCGAGGAGCTGGCTTTGGGGGGGTGCTCTAGAGACGAAGGAGGGCTGGACGGGACCAGCCGAGGTGAAAGAGACTCAGGAGACGATGGAAAGCTGGACGGGAACAGCGGAGACGAAGGAGAGCTTTCTCGAGCGCATTCTGGAGAGAGGATAGGGGCCGTGAACTCCGGGGGCAGTGCCATGTCCATCAGCGTTGAGCCCTCGGCGGCCGGCGGGCCTGAGAGATGACCGGCCGGCCATCTTGACTTCCGAGCAGCCGGCGATCCAGGGCTGAGGACTAGGGAGGAGCTTAGGAGAACATGGGGATGCCTCGGTTTGGGCAGGTGGTCGGAGCCGTTGGCGAGGTATGTGTGGGTTCCTGGTGTGAGGTGAACTGGGGAGGCACGACTTGTTCCAGAGGGGGCTGGACGAGGAAACTTAGAATTTCTATTGACTTCTTCCACCTCGAAGTCGGAATTATTTAAATAGAGGAAATTCACACGTGGAGAATTCCTCCACATATCTCTCCGACGTCCGACCACTCTGCCGCAGTGCACACAGCTTGTCCTCAGCCATCATCTTCATTTGTTATGGGTCCTTGATTCTGTCACGCGGTTGTGGTTGTAGTAAACGTAAATAGACTTTAATTATAACTTAAAACACAAAGAACAGGAGAACTGAATAGCATCAACACACATAGACCAATAAATCAACAACATTAATTTACTAAATAAATTCATTAATAACTGAGGGCTTATAAGGAAGGCAAACTAAGGAGCAAACGAGATGATTAATACAACACAGGTGGGAACTAATGAAAGATGATTAACTAAATGAGCAGGAAATTAACCAAATAGGGGCAAACAGGAACTAGACAGAAACGTACACGTGACAAAATGTAATTCATTCATAAATTTGTACGACCTTACGTTCACACTGTGGAAATACAAACGGAAGACGGAAGACAAGGAATGCAGCACTGAAATGGGGTGGAGCTACAGAAGGTCTATATAGCAGTGAAATCATGAAATCAAAATCATGTAATAAAATAGTTACACACAAATGTGGGATATAGCTAAACAGTTTGATTTGAGTCTATATTGTTTAAATACAGAAACGGGTCTGGCAAAAATAATAGGACACCAATTTGTAGCATATTTGAAACCTTGTAGTGACAGTAATAGGGTCAGTAATACCCTTATAAGGACACAGATCAACAGGTGCTGTGAGAGAGATCATAAATCATGATCATCTGTACCTGAGCTACAGGTTAAAGAATACACATTTGACTGGGAAATAAGAAAGGTCAAATAAGCAGCATTTTTTTTTAAAAACTGCTCAGAAACCGTGACATTACCATACAAATGTAAGAGGTACAGAACAAATGTCCAAAATTTATCAAAATATTGTATTTCTTAGTGGAACAGAAATATATTTCATCCAAAAGGGATACTCCCAAGAGAACAAGCCAGTGTATAAAGAGAAAGGAAGGGTTGGGACTGAAAACTAGGAGAGAGAGAGAGGGTGGGAGGGAAAGAGTGAGGGAGGGGGAGAGAGAGAGAGAGATCTGCCAGAGGACAAATGGGAGGAGTCAGAGATGTGGTGCGTATGATGTCAGCAGCTTGTTGGATTGAGGTGCTGCGGCCTGCTGAGTTTAATCCAGGCTGATTAGGAAGCAGCAGGCAGTCACCTGTGTGAATGCAGAGAAGTAGCTAAAGGTAAACTAGTGTAGCCTGGGACTGCTGCTCTAATGATAAATAATCCAACACTAGGAAACTCACAAGGAAAACAGCCTTAATCTGTAGTTGAGTCTGAGTGGACAAGGAAAGGAATGGAAAAGAAACTCAACGTTCAGAGCAGGGAAGAAACTTGAAATTACCTTTTAATATCTGAGGAGAGTCAAGGGCATATTATTGTCATTTCAGCATTTTTATTCTGCAATACAAAACATCTAAAACAATCCTTTGGCAACCGCCTGGTCACAATGTCCACAAATGGAATAAGTATGGCTTTAAAGCTCCAGTTTGGACTTATTAATTGCGAAAATCGTTACTTCACAGCAGAGGCATTTGGGTTCAAGGTAAATGCATCTGGAACCAGCATGAAGAAGAAACAGATCTGGACCCTGGAGCAAGACCAGGACAGCCAGGTGGTTTTCTTGCGCAGTCATCTCGGACGTTATCTGGCCACAGATAAAGATGGCAAGGTGAGCTGTGAGTAGGAAGTGCCAAACACATCCTGCCGTTTCTTGCTTGTGATGCAGTCAGATGGACGCTGGGCCTTGCAGTCTGAGCCATATTCGTGCTATTTTGGAGGCTCTGCTGAATATCTATCCTGTTTTGCCCAGACCATTGGAGAATCTGAACTGTGGGCAATGCATCTTGCCCTTCACCCACAAGCCAACCTGCTAAGTGTATCCCGCAAGCGCTACGCACGCTTGTCCACCAGAGACAACAAACTCTGCATGGACAGCAACATCCCCTGGGGCATGGACTCCCTGATCACTTTGGTCTACCTGGATGAGAAGTACAGTCTGAAGACTTGTGACAACCGCTTTCTCAGCAATGATGGTAAGCTGGTAATGGAGCACAGGCCTAACACTAGTTTCACCCTAGAACTCAAGTCTGGAAAGCTGGCCTTTAAGGACTGTGAGGGCAAGTTTCTCTCACGAACGGGCCCCACTGGCACCCTGAAGTCTGGCCGCTGTTCAAGGCCAGGGAAAGGTGAGCTGTTTGATCTGGAAGAGAGCCACCCACAAGTTTCCAGGCAGCCAACAAAAGATATGTGTCTATTCGTCAAGGTAACCAATGATTATGCATTTGTTAGCACGTAGTGTCATGGTCATTATTATTGGTCTAAAACTGTGGTTCCCAACCCTGTTCCTGGAGGCCCCCCAACACTGCACATTTTGCATGTCTCTTTTGTCTGACACACCCATTTCAAGTCTCAGAGTCTCTAATAACGAGCTGATGACCTGAATCAGTTATGTTTGATTAAGGAGACATCCAGGAACGTGGCTGGGAACCTCTTGTATTAAACAGTCATTCCCAACTGCGCTCCTGGAGATCTACCTACCTGCAGAGTAGTTCCAACTCTGCACCAACACACCTGTCTGTAATTATCATGTGCTCTTGGCGATCTTATTTAGCTGGCTCAGTTGTCTTTGATCAGGGTTGGAGTTTGTAGAAAGATCTCCAGGAACAGGATTGGGCAACCCTGGTTTAAAACAATGCGTAGGCATTCAGCAACATGGCTGAACATGACAAAAGTGGATTCTTGAGGTGGTCAATCTACTTTCATAAGACTTTAGCTTGTTCCTCTCAAAACTGATAATGTTCATGATGTTCAGTAGTGCTAGAATTATAACACACTATTGTTTGCTTAATTGAATGCAGTCAAACACACTTGTCATAAAACATGCCTGGACATTTGGAGATAGACATGCAGCATTTCCAAAACCCTACAGTGTAGTCATTTCATGGATGATGCATGTACGCATTACAGAATCTCAGAAAGTGAAAAGATGGGTGCATGGTCATCTGGCAAATTTCATTATTTGTGTGTGAAGCAACCAATTTAATTTGTCATATCCACTGTGTTTCTACAGATTAAAGCAACCTCAAATGATTTGTCAGACATATCCTTTTGCACATACATTATATCACCGAAGTGAGTACACCCCTCACATTTTTGTAAATATTTTATTATATCTTTTCATGTGACAACACTGAAGAAATGACACTTTGCTACAATGTAAAGTAGTGAGTGTACAGCTTGTATAACAGTGTAAATTTGCTGTCCCCTCAAAATAACTCAACACACAACCATTAATGTCTAAACCGCTGGCCACAAAAGTGAGTACACCCCTTAGACATTAATGGCTGTGTGTTGAGTTATTTTGAGGGGACAGCAAATTTACACTGTTATAAAAGCTGTACGCACACTACTTTACATTGTAGCAAAGTGTAATTTCTTCAGTGTTGTCACATGAAAAGATATAATAACATATTTACAAAAATGTGAGGGGTGTACTCACTTCTGTGAGATACTGTATTTAAAGAGACAGTTCACCTAAAATAAATTATAATTTTTGTAATAATATTTCACCCTTATGCCTTCCAAACCCCTTTGTTTTTATGTAATACAAAATAAGAAATTATGAAGGCTGTGCTGGCTGCTGTTATTTACAATGAACAAGTACTAAAGTTTCGAATTTCAAAAAAGACACAAAGCACCATAATGGTAGGCAAAAATTGTATATTTGATATTCTTCACCTCCAGTGGGCTGTTATTCAACTGGATCAAGTAGGTGAGCCGATCTTCAAAAGTGGAGTGTAATTTGTCAACAAACCATTCAGGCCTGTTGCGTGAGGATCAGCTGATTCCTCGAAAAGATCGAAAAGATCAGACTCAAATGAATATTCAGTTCTCAGGTTGGATGTTTCTAATGAACGAGTGTTTCTAATGAACCCAATTTTTGGGTGAGCTAGGGAAGATATCCCTATTCTTGGAATAAACTGTAGCCCAGGGGTTCCCAGTCCTGTTCCTGGAGATCTACCTTCATGCAAAGTTCAGCTCCAAGCCTGATCAAACACAACTGAACCAACTAATTGTGATATTCAGGAGCACTTGATAAATTCAGACAGGTGTGTTGGATCAAGGTTGGAACTGAACTCTGCAGGTAGGCTGATCTCCAGGAACATGACTGGACAGCCCTGATGTAGCATATAAGTCATATGGTCCACATTTGTGATAGGCCTACTTCTCTGGTGCCGTTGTGGTCCTCATTTATTGTAATCGCATGGGAAAAAAGCAACCAGTACAATTCTTCAAAGGTGTATACCAGGGTTGTCCAAATTCTGCTCCTGGAAGGCCGTTGGCACTCTGCAGAGAGTTCAGTTAAATACACCTGAACCAATTAATCAAGGTCTTTAGGATAACTAGAAACGTCCAGGCAAGTGTGTTGGGCCAAGTTGGAGCTGAACTCTGCAGCACGTTGGCCCTCCAGGACCAGGATTGGACACCCCTGCCATAGAAGAAGGTCAAAGTGCTTTAGAACAACACAAGAGTGATAACTGAACAATTTAATTTTTGGGTGAGCTATCCTATTGCTGTCAATTAATGAAACTTTCATTTGCCAAACTTTGCAGAATTTAGGGTTCTGCAGAATTTTAGGTAGTATGACAAAACAACCTCTAGCTTCACATGTGCTAATAGAGTTTGTTGGGAATCCTATAGTATAAAACAGACCTATTGAGTCCATTGCCACTTTTTAGACTGTTTCAGAGTAAAGAGCAATACATCTGTCTCTTAGAGTCATTCTGGACAAATAGGAGGGTGACATTTGATACAGAGGGGAAAAGGACAATCTTTGAACACAACTATGAGCCATTATGATCAATGCTTTTCATTCTCATAGCCAAATAATTGAAAGCTCTTTGCTGCTTTATAATAAAGTAGAATACATCATTAAATTGCTTACAATAATGAATAGCTAATAATGCAAATGGTTTTCCACTACTTGGTTATAGAACCTTTACATAGTGCATTACAACATCAGTGTAAACAACATCACAGGCTACAGTTGAAATTGTAAAAGGCTGAGTCTGTTTGCCTGAAGCTGAATGTTTCTTCCACCACTTGCTT
Organism: Sinocyclocheilus anshuiensis; assembly: GCF_001515605.1. NCBI lineage: Eukaryota > Metazoa > Chordata > Actinopteri > Cypriniformes > Cyprinidae > Sinocyclocheilus > Sinocyclocheilus anshuiensis. Next base: position 561,999 of record NW_015537948.1, read on the forward strand.
ATTAAACCCCTCTATGCATTTGCTTTTAGGAATTATAGCATCAGGCTGCTGGGGTGTGTGTTAGGGATTACTCCAGTAAAAGGCTTAAGAGACAGTCAAGGGATATTTCTGAAGCATCTAATTTGAATCTCAATCTCCACACAATCTGGTCACTTTGACTAGTTGGAACAGACGTAAGTTTGCTGGTAATGTTATTTAAACCACAGGTTCAGAGAGAGAGTGACAGAGATAAACCGGGTGATAAACTGGTTTAGTGAGACACAGACAGGCACATTGTAAAACAGATCACTGAGATGAAATTTCCAGTGAAAGCTGCTGTTATATTGGCAAAAATCCTTTTCACAGTTTTAAAAAAATAATGCAGGCAAAAAGCATGTTTTCCCATTGATAGGCATTTAAAAGTATCTGTGTATTGTGATGAAACTTGAGGTTGTAAATGGGATGCAGAATTGTATTTTGAATTTGACAAGCAATTCAGCCATTAATTTGCATGCAAGGTAAATTAATTAACTATTATTATTAATTATTATTATTATTTTGATTTTCAATGGTAGTCTGAAGTGGATTTTCAGAAGATGTTATGAGCTAAAGAAGAGACTAATAATCACAGGTGGAGACCAGTACAATCAGCTGTCAGTTTGGGGACAGAGTTTAACATTCAACAACCCAACACACTGTGTTTGTACAAATTCTGATTGCATAGTAATTTTGTAAAGAAAAGAGGCATCAGCTGCTGAGAAGCCATGAGAATGTCTTTGATTCCAGGTGTAAGCATCTCAGCTAATCAGGATGATGAGACAGACATGGAGACATTTCAAATGGAGATTGATAAAGAGACTAAGAAGTGCATGTTCAGAACCAACGGTGGAAATTACTGGACACTCGTTACTCACGGAGGGTTTCTGTCCACGGCCACAGAAGCGTAAGTGTTTCCATTATTATCACAAATTACAGTTTTGATGCATTTCATAAACTAATGTTTATGAAAATAGTGAAAGATCTTTATTGTGTGACTGATAGAGAAGAAAACACCATGTTTGACATAAAGTGGCTGGGCCGATGAATTGCTTTGAGAGCAAACAATGGAAAATATGTCTGCACAAAGAAAAATGGACAGCTTGCTGCTGTGAGTGATTCTTTGGGTGAGTGCACAAGTTATTACTGACCTGTCACTACTGAATACCCACTTAACATGAGTCAGATAAATCCTTGCATGTGTTTGGCAGGGGAGGATGAGCAGTTCATGCTAAAGCTGATTAATCGTCCAATCCTGGTCTTGCGTGGGGAGAACGGCTTTGTGTGTCACCACAAAACCTCCAATACATTGGACTGCAGCCGCTCTGTTTATGATATCTTCTCATTGCTTTTCAGTGATGGCGCATACCAAATAAAAAGTGAGTCATATTGCTATTGTGTAAGCTGTAACTGACCAGGGTTTCACTGAGCAGCACATACTCTTCTGGGCACATTTTTGTGTAAACTTTTTTTTTTCCTATACAGGCGGAAATTAAAAGTTCTGGTTTGTCTCCAGCAGTGGTCTGGTGTGCACAGATGGGAATAAACCTGAGGATTTCTTCTTTGAGTTTGTGGAGTATGGACGGGTTGCCATCAAGGGTCAAAATAGCAAGTACCTGCGTGGAGACCAGGGAGGCACGCTGATGGGCGATGGGCTCAGTGTGGATGCCTCGTCCCTGTGGGAGCACTGAGTGCTGTACCAGAGACCCACAGAGACACAGACTCAAAGAGTAACAACAAGTTATCCTCCTGACACCTGTTCAACCAATGACTTTTCAGCAATACGTTCTTCATTGATTTATCTTTTTTGTTTTTGTGAGCATGTGAACTCTCTGTGGTTTTATTTGTTTCTAATACTCAGTTCTCAACTCTGGCCCTAGGGATCCACTCTCCTGCAGAGTTTAGCTCCAACACTAATCAAAAACACCTGCCTATAGCTTTCTAGTTATCCTAAAGACCTTTATGAGCTAGTTCAGGGGCCTGTACCATGAAGCCAGATTAGCTGGCTAGCCAGGTAAGTTTCAGTTTAGTTTGCACCAATCCTGGGTTTTAGGTACCATGAAAGTGGTTTGGCTTTTAGCGGCATTCATTGCCTTAGTAACTTACACTCCACAGCTAACCTGCTCTGTGGCAGGTTATGTTCTGGTTTAGAGATCTCAAAGCGAAATTTGACCAATCAGCTTCAAGCAAAGTGACATGTCTGACACAATAAAGCCACTCCCCTAGTTTCTCTTACTCCAAATTAAAGGACGCTAAATAGTAAAACATTTTTAAAGATAAAATTGTCTGAATTTAAAGATGATTATTTTTTATAATTATTTTATATGATTTATATAATTATTATACCCTTAATCCATTACACATGTCACTCTTTCATGTGCACATGCTCCATTAACCCAGGATCAAGCCTGAGTTGACAGAGAAAGTTGATGAGCTTCATGGTACCAACAAAGCCGGATTGGACTGGTTTGGTTTTGTCAACTCAAAGCTAATCCTGTTACCCCAAGTTTGTTCAGCCACCATCACGGTACAGGCCCCTAGGTGTGTTTGATTGGGGTTAGAGCTCAAATCTGCAGGACCTCGGGGTCAGAGTTGAGAACCCCTACTATGGAAGTTAGTGCAGGGGTTTTCATACATGTCCTGGAGGACCCCCAGCCTTGCACATTTTGTCTCCCTCATCTAACACACCTGATTCAACTCATTAGTAGAGAATACAAGACCTGAATTGGGTGTGTCTGATAAGGGAGACATACAAAATGTGCAGTGCTGGGGGTCCTCCAGGACAGGTTAGTGTCCCCCTCTGCTTCATAAGATACTTTACAACCTGATATTTTACTCTGTCATTTTTCAAGTTAATTATAATTAGGTTGGGTATTGAGGCTGTTAAACTGTTCAATGCGGTTAGCTTTGACACATAACTGAAGTAATGTTAAAAATTGATGTTGGTTCCATATCACTTTTGCACTTACAATTAAGGTTGAAACAATGGTGAGATTTCAAAAAAAGAAGAAAAAATAAATGGTCACTGATTCAATGTTATGAAGTGATGATGGTTCAACATCACTTATTCACCCTCATCCTCAGTTAATATTGAAACAGTGTTGAATTATCAAAAATTATCACTTTTGTTGAAACACTAAAAATACAACTGAAATGTCAACATAAAAAACATTTTGCCATCTTATGTACCAAGTTAATGTTGAAACAACATTAATATTTCAACTACACTTCAATTGTACTTCAGCAAATTCCTGACCATTTCAAAGTTTAGGGAAAACCTTTTAAAATTAAAATGACATTTCCAGCCGTTGAGTCATTTAGCTTTTTTTTATATATATTTATTTATAATCTGTTTAACACAATGACAAAAGATACAGAAGATCAGTCTTTAAAAAGTGGGACAACAAGGACAAAATGACAAAAGCACCATACAACCTCTAAAATGATTAGTTTCAGGAGTCAGACTACAAGTGGTCCAATGGTTCAAGTTTTAAAAAGCTGGCTTACATCAGACTGCTGCCTCATTTCCTTTGGGTTCTCTGAAATCTGAAAAAGACAGCATGACATCACCTAAGAGCAAGTCCATTCATTTGTCACACATACAATCAAATTCATGATGTTAATATGTTAAAGACAATATGATTCTACATTGTATCACTTTAAATTGTAATGTAGACATGCATTTTCTGTAAAGCTGCTTTGAAACAATGTGTATTGTGAAAAGTGCTATACAAATAAATTGAAAATTTAATTGATTCACTTAAGTTACTCAAAAACATTCTAACTATGATTATACTATGATAATTATGATATAATGATATAGTATCATCAAATTATATTTACTCAAATCTATTAACACTTCTATATCAATACAGTTTTTTCAATTAACATGTATAAATAAAAGCACAATAGCAGGGGTGTCCAATCTTTTCAGCTGAGTTTATCTTCAACCCTATTAAATACACATGAAACAGCCAAGTAAGGTCATTGGGATCACTGTAAACTTCCAGGCGGATGTTGGATATCTGAACTCTAAACTCTGCATGAAGATGGCCACCTTTGAGTTATGGCCATTATTCACAAAAAAAGTATGGGATGTGAACATTATTCTATAAATAAATTAAGCTGCAGATTTAATTTATGCAGATTTAGGCCTGGTTTCACAGACAGGGTTTAGACTAAGCCAGGATTAGGCCATAGTTCAATTAGGACATTTAAGTAATTTTTCATAAACTTGCCTTAGAAAACACATTACTGGTGAGCATCTTGAGACAAAACAAAGGCACCGATATATTTTAAGATCAGTCAGTGCAAGTTTCTTTCAGTTGACACAGCTCAGACTTACATTTTAGTCTGGGACTAGGCTTAAGCCTTGTCTGTGAAACCGGGGGTTAATCTCCTTAAATATCACAAAAATAGCCATGTCACTTTCTCATAAACGCAAGTTGTAGTTATTGTGATTAAGCAGAAACAGGCTAAACTGAAAGGAGATCAGTTACATTCATCACATTTAATACTGATTGAGGAATATGAATGGTTACCTGATAAAGCAGTAATCAGGGAGCAGGACATAAGGCACAGGATATCATCAAATCCCAGGTCTGGTGATCACGCTGTCAACTACAACTCAACATATACAGGTACATCTCAAAAAATTAGAATATCATGAAAAAGGTCAATATTTTTTGTCACTCATTTCAGAAAGTGAAACCCATATATTATATAGATTCATTACACAGTAAGATGGCATCTACTTCCAACTGAAATAAAATACATATTTTACAGTGTGTTTAAGTCAAGTCTACATGTACTTATGAATATCAACTAAATATGTCACTTTTACAAAGATTAAGGGTTTGGCCCTTACACCATTTATTTTCATGGCATCCCCACCGACCCCATGAATTACCCCATAACAGCCATATGTGCTCCTTCCTCCCCCCACCAAGTATAAAAATAGCACAATGAAAATATGAGTGATATTAGAATTTATTTGAAAAAAAACAACATTAATCCAGGAGATTCCTCAAGTAAACATACCCTAAAAGAGGGACAGATTGACAGAAAGAGAGACAAAAAGGGGAACAGACAATGACACATATGATTATTCAGACAATCTCACAGACTGATAACATGAATCATTCGCAATACTAGACCAGTGGTGTCAAACTCAATTCCTGGAGGGCCGCAGCTGCAGAGTTTATGGTAACTCTGGTAAATGTTAACATTTGGAGCATACCTTTGGAAGAATTTGTTTGCATTCATGCCTGCTCTTTTCCGCCCCCCATCTCTGTCCAAAGTGAGCAGCAGCCATCTTTTGATGAACTTTTAAACCTCTCCACCTGATGCACTGCCAGTACTTGCATTTCTTTGCACTGATTGAAAACAAAAAACAGTTGCAATACAGTGGTGTCAAACTCAATTCCCGGAGAGCCACAGCTCTGCACAGTTTAGCTCCAACCAACTCCAACTCACACCTGCTTAGAAGTTTCTAGTAATCCTGAAGACCTTGATTAGCTGGATCAGGTGTGCTTGATTATGGTTGGAGCTAAACTCTAGAACTATGTCAGCAAACTCAAAATTATAGCTCATACCCTAAAAGAGGGACAGATTGACAGAAAGAGAGACAAAAAGGGGAACAGACAATGACACATATGATTATTCAGACAATCTCAGACTGATAACATGAATGGTAACTCTGGTAAATGTTAACATTTGGAGCATACCTTTGGAAGAATTTGTTTGCATTCATGCCTGCTCTTTTCCGCCCCCCATCTCTGTCCAAAGTGAGCAGCAGCCATCTTTTGATGAACTTTTAAACCTCTCCACCTGATGCACTGCCAGTACTTGCATTTCTTTGCACTGATTGAAAACAAAAAACAGTTGCAATACAGTGGTGTCAAACTCAATTCCCGGAGAGCCACAGCTCTGCACAGTTTAGCTCCAACCAACTCCAACTCACACCTGCTTAGAAGTTTCTAGTAATCCTGAAGACCTTGATTAGCTGGATCAGGTGTGCTTGATTATGGTTGGAGCTAAACTGTAGCACAGGGCTGTCCAAACTCGGTCCCGGAGGGCCGGTGTCCTGCAGAGTTTAGCTCCAACCCTAATTAAACACACCTGAACCAGCTAATCAAGCTCTTACTAGGCATAGAAACTTCCAGTCAGGTGTGTTGAGGCAAGTTGGAGCTAAACTCTGCAGGACCGAGTTTGGACAGCCCAGCTCTAGCACTATGTCAGTGAACTCACAATTATAGCTTCATTATAAATAAACATTATTTTGATATTATATGTGTAGAACGGTTTATTAAAATGATATTATATGTTAGATTATCAAATGTTTACTCACCAGGGTAGCAAGTTCTTCTGGTCTTCTGGCAATTAGCAGCACAACAATCCCATCAGGTTTTGTCATTAGATGTCAAAGTTAGTGCACATGTCTTGAAACTCATATAGCAAAAAAATGTTAAAGTTCCCTTAACCACTTTAAGCTTGTTTCTTTATATGAATTAAATCATTAATTTCCAAATGTAGTTCAAAGAAAAAAGAGAATGTTGGATAAAAGGAAAAACAAATATTAATAGGAATTAAAATAAAAAATACACTAAGAAATAACATGGGCAGGTAAGATATTATGTTTAAGTGTCACTGCTACATACTATTTACCACATCTTAAACGGAGACCCACCCCCAGCACTCAAACTAAACTGGTCCGGGTCTGCATGCCCATATCTCAGCCAAAATCAGACCAGCCCCTATGGTCCATAATCAGGCGGAATGTGGCTAAATGTGCCGTGTCTCAGTGCAAACTTCTCAGGTTACGTATGTAACCATGGTTCCCTGAGTAGGGAACGAGACACTGCGTCCTCTAGGGGTCGCTATGGGGAACGCCTCGTCGTGACCCGTGTCTGAAGCATACATTGAAAAAACACCAACTCGTTGGCCGGCGACAGCCATGACGTCACTACCGGTCCCTAGAGGACGCAGTTTGAAGTTCCCATGAAAGGGAACCGGGACAGATCTGCACATCCAAAGCCTAGCCAAATCTGGCAACCATTACTGGGCCAGAACTGGCTCATTTTTGGAGAGCAGCTGCCAGAAGGCAGCCGAGTGAGCCGACAATTTGCCGGATTGCGCTGGCTACCTGGGGAGTGCTAACGTGACTAACTGATGAAACAATACAGTTTGTAAACCAAAAGATGTCTACTGTAATGTTTGAAGAACGCCAGACAAAAGACGCTCTGTCTTACCTTTTAATCAGAACGCAGAACAGCTGTATCACAGGCGCACCGGCCTAACTAACTCGCCGTCTCTCCCGCATTAACCCTATAACTGCCGGTGCAGCAAAATAAACAGCAATTTCACAATGATTATAAAGTCTGTGTGCTACACTGCAGTCTTTATTATTAAACAAAGTAATTTGAACAACGTCAGTCTGCATTAATCGACACATTCTTAGGAAATAGTGGGTTCACAGCGAATTATCAGAACTACTTCAGTAAGACAGTAATACAAACTAGGTGTACATCACATATTAGCACAAAAACTTGATATTTTGAGCACTCAATTGAAAATGTACACAACGTATCTATCGTGCTTAGGTTGTGGTTCGGAGAGCTTGTTAGTCCAAATTAAGAAGATTAGAAGCCAACGAAGATTAGAGAAGCAGTCCTTGGTAAAATGACATGCACACACAACAACATATTCGAATTGCATTTCTGTGGTATCCTTGAACACAACATCTTCTCAACATGATGTAAACACACTAACTAGCGGAAGTGTTTGTGGGTTGGTCAGACTCTGTTCTTATTTCGCGGGCAGGTGGGGATTATGCAAATGTGTTACCCAGTGACATATACCGGTAACAGGGAAAAGATTAAAAAATATGACGACTCGTTAAGGCGATTCAGAATCGACTCTCTCTTTTGAGAGACAATATCTTTATTTATCATGCACTTTTTTGATTAACAACTTTGCAAATTGTTTTCATTCAAGGACAGAAACGCCTCCAATGAACTATACATGGTGACAATACCTTTCTTTATGAATCATGAGAATGTATATGTCCTCAATGTATATGGGGCCCCTGGACAACTACTGTCCTGCAGATTTCAGCTCAAACCCTAATCAAACACACCTGAACCAGCTAATCAAGAGAGTTACTTGTAGGCGTGTTGAAGCAGAGTTGGAGATCCCGGCTCTAAATAATGGGGATACTGCATACAATGTCGCCCACATTTTAAAACACATCAGGCTTGTTACAAATATTGTGGACATTTTACATGTTTATCTGATTATCCTGTGCCATAGGCTACTTTATTTTCCCAGTCAAACTGCATAGCTAAACATTCACTGGATATGAAATAAAATATCAAATGGTTTAAGTCAAGTCAAGTCAAGTCAAGTCACCTTTATTTATACAGCGCTTTTAACAATACAGATTGTGTCAAAGCAACTGTAAATAGGAGAAGGATCTGCTGCCCGCAGTTGATTTTGATATTCCAGGTATTATCAAATTGCCAAAGTTTTGAGAACGCAGCGGACATGGAGGACTATAATTCAATATGAGCTCGTTCAAATACTGAGGTGCTAAACCATTCAGGGCTTTATAAGTAATAAGCAAGATTTTAAAATATATACGATGTTTAATAGGGAGCCAGTGCAGTGTTGACAGAACCGGGCTAATATGGTCATACTTCCTGGTTCTAGTAA
>NW_015537948.1:570839-571345 GCF_001515605.1 Sinocyclocheilus anshuiensis
GTCTTTGCAACTTTACAGATCTTCTTTATGCACCAAGAGCTTGTAACACTCCAAAGAGAAAGGAAAAATTGAAAACGCATCATATGACCCCTTTAATATTGTTTTTTACCCCTCTATCTGCCTGCTCTTATAATATCTTGAAGTATCTGTTAGGGTTTTACATAAAATCAACAACAACAACAAGGTGTCAATTAGGTACTGTTTTAATGACGTGAACTTGTAGCAAAAATGACAGTGTTCTAACAACAGTTAATAGCAGAATACATTAATGAATGACAATGGACATTGAACATAAATAAATTAAATAAATGATAAAACAAAATAGAACATACAATAGTGTATTGAAGACCAAGCTCCAGTGAAATATCTTCAATATCTTCAATGATGCCTTTAAATTGCAGGATGTGACAGCATCTGAAATGCACAATTGAGTTTAGATATACAATGTGTCTCCTTTCATTTGTTTATGTGAAAACAATTGTTTATGAAGGGCTCACATACTACTT
>NW_015537948.1:572284-572489 GCF_001515605.1 Sinocyclocheilus anshuiensis
GTATTATTTGTATATATTATTTATTAATATTGTTTTTTACCCCTCTATCGGCCTGGTCTTATAATATCTTGCAGTGTCTATTAGGGGTTTACATAAAATCAAAAACAACAACAACGTGTCAATTAGGTACTTTTTTTAATGATGTGAAATTGTAGCAAAAATGACAGTGTTCTAACAACAGTTAATAGCAGAATACATTAATGAA
>NW_015537948.1:572629-579443 GCF_001515605.1 Sinocyclocheilus anshuiensis
TTATGAAGGCCAAAAGTAGTATGTGAGCACTTTACAATGTTAAAAGGAAAAAGTAATATAAAGTCAAGGGATAGCTGGGTATGTTTATGCATAAACCCTATTAATAAAAAAAATCTAACAAAATGGACCAAAAATTAAATATCTTTGTTACTTACGTAGTAAAGAAGAGGAGAGTATCCTTAACTGAATAGAGCTGGTCACACTTACATGTTCTCAAACTAAAAATAGAAAAGACATAGGAAACAAATTAGCATTTGAAAGTTATAATTTATTTTAAGAAATAGATTATTTACCTGTTAAGAGTGTGTTGACAGTCTGTGCAGTTGGATGGCTGAGCTCCAGAAAATCAGTAATGAGGCATCTTAGAGTGTAGCCTCGGTTATGGATTTACATTAAAACAACAACAACAATAACCACAACAGCAGCATGTTGTGTGAATTGTTTTTATTGACATGCAAAATTATCAGTGCTCTTAACAACAGTTATTAGCTGAATACATTAATGAATGACAATTGACATTGAACATGAATAAATACATAAAGAAGTAAAACACAAAATAAGAACAAAAAATAGATGTGATGAAGACCAAGTTTCAGTGAAACTTCAGCCTTAAAATCCATCATTTTGGTGTGATTAAGTAGTGATTTTTCTCTGCAGATGATGAGGTTGTGGGATGTGATACATCTGAAATACACAATTGAGTTAAGGAGTTATAGTGTGTCCATGTGTTTGATACATCTGAAATACACAGTTGAGTTTAGAGTTACAGTGTGTCCATGTGTTTGTGTCAAAACAATTATGTTTATGAAGGCCAAAAGCAAAAATGGACAGTATGTGAGCCCTTCACAATCTTAAAAGAAAAAAGTGATATAAAATCATATGATTTTAATATTTATTGTGACTGGGTATGTTTATACATAAACCCAAGTAATAATTAAAATTCTAACAATATGAATTATAAATTCATTGTCTCTTTTACTTACTTAGTGGAGAAGAGGAGATAAGTTGCCACAGCTTAGCAGAGCTGCACACACTTATATGTGACCAAAAAAAATAAAATAATAATACTTGAACTTGCCTTGAGCACCAATGGGGCCCAGAGGGACCAAGTGTTTTGCAGGGAAGCCCCGCAGGAGGCGATAGGGCCAAACTCACAGAGGTCGGCCCAGCGCTGAGTAATCGTTCCAAGACCGAAGAGCGTACAGTGAAGAAGGCAACGCCTGAAGCATTGGTTTTGCCATATGGTCAGAGTAAGTCAGTTTAAGCAGAAAGGTCCAGAGCCTGTAAGGCCGGGACATCCAGATTATAAAACCTGCTAAATGTGAACGCCGAGGCCCAGCCGGCCGCCGCACAAATTTCTGCAATGGACACACCGCTAGACCAAGCCCAGGAAGAGGCAATGCCTCTTCTTGAGTGGGCTCTCCCATGGGGCATTGTAGGCCCAAAGAAGAGTACGCTAGCTTGATAGCGTCAATTATCCATTTGGAAAGTCTCTGCTTCGTGACCGGAGACCCTCTGGTGCGGCCACCGAAGCATACAAAAAGCTTTTCCGACTACCTGAACGGGGTGGAACACTCAATATATATTCTCAATGCCCTGACGGGGCAGAGTAAATTCAGCTCTTGGTCCTGCCCCGAAGGAGGAAGCGCCGAAAGAACTATTAGCTGTGCTCTGATCAGAGTAGAGAGCATTTTAGGTACATAACCATGCCTCGGCTTCAGGACGACCTTGGAGTCGTTGGGCCCGAATTCGAGGCAGGTGGGTCTCACCGAGAGCACCTGCAGATCTCCCATACGCTTTACAGATGCTAACGCCAGTAGCAGAGCGGTCTTTAGCATCAGGGGACGAAGGTCAATGTACTGTAGCGGCTCGAAGGGAGGGCTCTTCAGAGCACCGTGGGCAGGTCCCATTTAGGGACGGTGACAGGGCGAGGCGGGGTGAGCCTCCTTGTTCCTGCCCACCGACTGGCCAGCTATAGGAGCATGTGAGGCTGCTATGGCTGCTACATAGACCTTGAGCGTGGAGGGGGAACGACCCTTATCCAACAGCTCTTGCAGGAAGGACAATATCAGAGATATGTTGCAGGAAAATGGGTCTGTGCCGCGGGCCATACACCAGGCGGAGAAGACCATTTAAGTGCATAGAGCCGCCTAGTAGAGGGTGCTCTAGCCTGAGATATTGTATTTAGCACGCTCTCGGGGAGGCCCGTAGGCTCCCATCGAGAGGCCAGAGGTGCAGAGCCCACAGCTCGGGCTGGGGGTGCCATACCATTCTATTCGCCTGAGAGAGGAGGTCTCTCGGAACAGTGTTGTAAATACAACTTTACCACTGATTTCTAGTCGTGTCCTCTTTTGGAAGGCCAAACAAAGTAGTTTCGCTTTCACAACGAAACACACGGCGGGCTAGAGTGAGCAGAGGCCGGCGGCCTAGAGTGAGCGGCGGCAGGCGGGCTTGAGAACGGTTTATATGTGTAATGGCTTTCATTTCTTCATAAAATTCCTGGATTTCTTAACTGAAATATTAGTATGTTTGAAGCCATAACTATCTGGCAGAGTAACTTGGTAAGTGCTACAAATTAACAAAAGACTTCATGTAGATAATTTATCTGAAATCGTTATTTAATGACAGATTATAGCATTATACACTTTAGATTACAGAACAAAGCAATGTTTGCGGTGTTCTTGCATGGCTTTGACCAACAGATGTCGCTAGCGTGCCGTCACTCTTGCGTTGCGCATGCGTCGATTAAGTTTTTAAAAATTTTTTTTTTTTTTGTGGATTAGGCTAAGTCATTATTTCGAGAAAGTTCTCATTATTACGAGAAACTATGTAATTATTACGAGAAAGTTTCTCATTATTACGAGAAACTAAGTCATTATTACGTGAAAGTTTCTCATTATTATGAGAAACTAAGTCGTTATTACGAGAAATGTTCTCATTATTACGAGAAAGTTTCTCATTCTTATGACTTACAGAATCATATTTTTTCTCAACTGTGGCGGAAATGGGCTTCCATATGAGGGTGAGCAAATGATGACAGAATTTTCATTTTTGGGTGAATTAAGCCTTTAACTGTTGACTGTTGATTTTTATGTTACGTAAGATTAGTTATAAGACCAGTTGTTGAGATGGTATGACCCTGTTGTTTTATTAAAATGTTAATGTTGATGTTCAACATTTTACAAAAACCTGAAAAGTATTTTTTATAAAATGTCAGACAATGATAATAAATTATTATACTGAACCTGTACAACATTTTAATGTATGATTTTTTAACCTGCACATCTTTCCTGTTTTAAAGTGACGTGAAAAAAGTGACGTGACATGTGGCCAAGTATGGTGACCCATACTCGGAATTAGTGCTCTGCATTTAACCCATCCTAAGTGCACACACACAGCAGTGAACACACACACAGTGAACACACAATATATATATAGTAAATAATTATGATTAAAAATAATGTCCAGGCGAGATGCCTCAAAAAGCCTCATCAAAACACGCATATACATAACGCGGGGCCAGTCCAGTACCATCCTGGGCCCTGGTATATCCCACATGGGCTTCATAAAGTGGGACCAATATGGGTCTTATATATGTTGCCCAGTTGGGCCCCACATTAGCCCCAGTCAGACTCCATATGAGATTCATATGTGCTAATTCAGATAGGGCCCACATGGAACCCGTGGACAAACCCACATAGGGCCCATATTTAAAGCCCATATGGGGCCCACATTGGCCCCATGATAGAATGTTGGCTGGGTTTGTACATGGGCGATTTCGCTTATTAATACATTTAAACATTTTGCTTATTACTGTTGCCTCTAGTAATTCTGTGTGTGTGTGTGTGTGTGTGTGTGTGTGTGTTTTCATTTCCAATTTGTTTTTGGTTCATTTTAAGCCAGCAAGAGTAATTTTCAAACAACCCAGCATGTTGGGTCAAACATTTAACGCAAACTAGCTGGGTTTGTCCATATTTAACCCAGCACTGGGTTGTTTTTAAGCATTTTTAGAGTGCAGTTATGCCAAAAGAGTATGCTGTCGTATTTGATGCCCCAGCAAGTAATACATTTAGTAAGAGCTTATGGAAGTGATTCTTCTGAGGCAATATATGTTAAAGACAGCATGTTCCTAGGAGACGTTCATATTCTTAAACACAATCGTACTAAGTATAGGAATATTATAACAGGTGATACAGGTCAAAAGCTTATTGTGGACCAGTGTATTTAGACATATAAATTAGAATAAAGCTTGGCGTGTTTGTGAAATATACTGTTTAAATAAAAGAGCGCAGCACTGCATGAAGTCGAACACATCTAATTTTACTACAACATGATCGCTGTACCACCTGACACTGCAGATCAATTTAGCAGTTGATAGTGTCGCCATAGAAACGCACAATCCTCTCATAATTAGGCTACCTTAATTATTATGACATGGCGTGAACGCAGCATTCAGCTCATCCAACCCCAATCTAACACACCTGAACAAGCTAATCAAGACCTTCCAGTCAGATTACTAGAAAGGTACAGGCAGGTGAGTTTGATCAGGGTTGGAGTTGACCTGGGCTGCGTTCAGCCCTGACAAAACGGTGCAAAACGTTTTTTAAAACGGAAACGGAAACATTCTTTTTTTTAAGAATTTTCGGAGCCTGATGAAATCGGTATAAGTACGTGTTTAATACTGCAAAATACGCTCGATGGTACAGTCATCGCCCTTGCTGTCCAGAATAAAAGAACATCCCAATCATATGAAGGGATTTGTGGAAACTGTGGTTCCTAATTATTGTGATCCAACATTTGCCTCGCATTTCAGGATGAAAAGACAAACCTTTCAGGTGAAGGATAATCCACTTCTTACCTCCGAGACTGTGTTATGATCTATATGGCCTTATTATTTTTATTGTTGGCCTTATTATTTTTATTTATATTTTTATATTGAGTATTAGGCTTATCATTATTGCTGATCACTGTTGTTGTGCTATGTTATTGTAATATTTACCATTATATAATCAGAGGAATATAGAAAAGTTTATGAAAGTGTCACTCCACAATACAATAGCAAAATATATAAATATGTATAGTATTTTTATGTTACATTAATCAGTGTCTAGCACACCTTCCTAAGGAAAGGATATGGACCAGAAGACATTGCAATTACTAAATGATATTTAGACAGACTTAAAGAAGTTCCAGATCTATACTTGTGCTCTTATTTCAGTTATTTTGCCTTTAATGTATATAAACGTGCAAACAATATACTTGCTCTTGTGAATTTATTTTGATGTTAATTACATTGTGCGAGCTGTCTCTTTAATACCGCGTGGTTTATATAAATGTTGATGCTGATTGGGCTGACATTTTTGACACACCCACCAAACAAGAGAAAACGTATCTCAAACCCCGTTGCACACCGTTTCCAGGAAACATGTCGTTCAAACCGGAAACCGTAGCAAAATGTTGCGCACCGGTTTGAGCTTGAACTTGCCCCTGATCTCCTTGGATCTTTAAAACCCCATTTTACAAAGATTGATATTTCAGCAACACATTTATTTGTTTTAGTTTTGTGCGCTTCGCTGTCTGCTTCTCCTGACGCACCAATACAGCGCATTTTTCAGCAGAGATCATTGTGAGCTCACAAGTTGGGAGGATGACGGCTCAAGTGTATTTCTCGTTGATTGCCGTTTTATCGTGTCTTTTCGGATACTTGAGCATAACAGACGCTACTCAAGGACAAACCACAGGTTAGAAGATCTGTTAACTTCATTACGCAGCCTGAAGAAATGCAGAAATAAGTGACACTCAGTATT
The DNA here is from genome assembly GCF_001515605.1 of Sinocyclocheilus anshuiensis. NCBI lineage: Eukaryota > Metazoa > Chordata > Actinopteri > Cypriniformes > Cyprinidae > Sinocyclocheilus > Sinocyclocheilus anshuiensis. The sequence continues at coordinate 578,437 of NW_015537948.1, forward strand.
TGAAAGTAACACAGTTTAGGAATAAGTAGTAGGTTTTTGAAACTCTTTTGATTGGAAGCAGATAAATGTCCAACTTGTATTAAGGTTTGAGACGCATTGCAAAACTCCTGATTAACAAATGCTGAAACTGCACTCCCTGGCCTCCCCTAATGATCCTCTCGAATCCTCTAGTGCAGGGATTTTCAAACCTCTCCATGAAATACGGGAATGTGGGAAGCGAACAGGGAAGCGGTCAGGGAAATGGTCAAGGAATTTGTCAGGGATGTGGTCATTGACATGGCCATGGGAGTTTTGCATAACTCCTACTGGACATCTTTTCAATTCAGTGCTTTATTCATATGGCATGTTTTCCCTGTTTCCTCAAACAGTTTAGAAAGTATTTTTCTGTCGCTCTCTTCCCCCCCATACCTCCCCTCCTCCCTCAAATAAAAACAAAATTGCTTGATTGATTGAAGAGTTGGTTTATTTGGTATCATTTGGCTGATTTTACATAACTGCTTTCTGGCATCAGTGGTTTGTGTAAGCTCCTCTCCCTGAGACCTGGACATTTAGAAAAGTATTAAAAGTAGTAGTAAAAGTATTTTGCACAAAATATACCACATTATAGCTGTGTCCCAAAGTTAAGTGTGCACACCTCGAAGGCCACGGACTTCAAAGGCCAGGCCTCTGAAGTGCACGAAGGACCATCCGATGTGCATGAAGGATGCTCCGCCTTCGCATGATTTCCTAATTGTGACACCAGAGGTTCCCGATTAGTGCTCTGTCACATAGCAACAGTGCGAGAGGACAATCCTGACAGGATTTTTAATTTTTTTTTCCATCATAATGGAGGAGACAGTGATGTACAGTGGGGAAAATAATTATTTGATCCCCTGCTGATTTTGCAAGTTTGACCACTTACAAAAAAATGAAGGGTCTAAAATTTTTATGGTAGGTTTATTTTAACGGATAGAGACGGTATAAGTATAAAATAAACCAGTCCACAGAATGTGTATCTTCCATTCAAA
>NW_015537949.1:0-149 GCF_001515605.1 Sinocyclocheilus anshuiensis
GTTCTGGTCTGGTACAGAATTAAATTAGTGCTGCTGTCGGATAACAGGTCGAGTGTTCTGTTAAAGGGATAGTTCACCCAAAAATGAAAATGTGATGTTTATCTGCTTACCCCCAGGGCATCCAAGATGTAGGTGACTTTGTTTCTTCA
>NW_015537949.1:1259-1512 GCF_001515605.1 Sinocyclocheilus anshuiensis
ATAACTTCAGGCGAGCAGGCTCAGAAGTTGGGAATACGTGGAAAGTCACCACTCCCGAATGAGTTCGCGCGAGAGAACGTAATCTTTTAGTTTTAAGTCGGTTTGAACAATCTGGATAAGCGCAAGTAAGTACCATTTTGATTAGCCATCGTACCTACAATGTTTGTGCACTGTGTAAACAATGAGTGACGTATACGCGCGAGAGTGACAACACACCCATTAACGTAAACTACGCCAGAGCGCTTACACACCT
>NW_015537950.1:0-780 GCF_001515605.1 Sinocyclocheilus anshuiensis
CTAAGACATTTACTTGTTTTAAGTTGCTGCTTCACAATTAAATGTAGCATGCAATTTATTTTAAAAGAAAAAGTTAAAATCGTGTACATTTTCATTGTTTTACATTTTAATTATAAGCATTATTACATTTCTATTTTATGTTTAAAAATGTGTTAGACGTACCTGCAATGTCAGAGTGAAATTTCCATCAGCCATTACAGTCTACTAAGAAAACTGTTATTATGATCCTTTAGAAATTCATTTAAAAACCGATGTCTTGACCAAAAAATTAATTGATTAATTTCTGAACGGTAGTGTAGCGTATATTCTTAAGAAACATATTTAAGGTAACATTGCCTATTTATTTATTTACTTTCATTAATTCATTCATTTTCATTCCAAAACTGCTAATCCATAAATGCATTTTCATAAAAGCAAAGTCTTAACCTGTTGAAAAATGCTAAAGGTTTCATTGTCATTCTGAATGAATGTAGATGCTGCCATCTAGTGACAAATATTCATGTCCCCGGGACTCATCTACAGCTATCATTGGATATAGTGAAATTATAAAGACCTTTCTTGATTTCTTTGAGTTAAAAAATGTAATTCAGCAAATATTTTTAATATCAAGTAAATCTGTGTAAAAACAAATACATTTGTATATAACACGTTATATTGGCAGTCGAAATCATTCGTATCATTCCAGCAGGTGAGTATCCTTCTCACACTCACACTCACACTCACACTCTTCACTCTCTCTCTCACACACACACACACACTCACTCACTCACTCACACACTC
>NW_015537950.1:1172-13159 GCF_001515605.1 Sinocyclocheilus anshuiensis
CCACAAGGTCAAAATTTACTAGTATTACTATCCTTGTGGGGACATTTGGTCCCCATAACGTGATAAATACCAGGTATACACATACACACACACACGCGTGTAAAAGTTGGACACGTTATAACAGCCTTTTATTAAATGTTATCGAAATACCAGCAACACCAATTAGAGACATAAATCCTACAGAATTACATGTTGTGCTGTACATCTAAAACAAAAAAACATTCAAGTGTTTTTTTTTTTTAAGTGTCTGTTTTAAAAGAGCAGAGCATCATGAGTTAATCATTTTTACAGAAGTGATGGCATTTCTCACAAATAAATGCTTTCAGGAAATCACTGGGGTAGAGGTGAGATCGCAAAAACAATACAGACATGAGAGGAAAAACAGGCAGACTGTCTTCAACTAATTGGAATATATAATTTATAAATGGTTAAAACAAATTATACATGTTATAAATGGTCTCCAAGCAGGAGAAAAAAAAAACCCTTGTCTAAACAAAACAGGCCAAATTATTGTGTCCTCCTAAAACTGCAGATTTATGAATCTCTACACTCTAAAAAATAAAGGTGCTTAAAAGGTTCTTCAAGTGATGCCATAGAAGAACCATTTTTGGTTCCACAAAGAACCATTCAGTCAAAGGTTCTTCAAAGAACCATCTTTTTATAATCTGAAGAACCTGCTTTCGCCACAAAGAAGCTTTTGTGAAACAGAAAGGTTCTTCAGATGTTAAAGGTTCTTTATGGAACCATTTAGACAAAAAGGTTCTTCTATGCCATCGTGGAGCACCTTTAGTTTTAAGAGTGTATCTTGGACAAGCTTCTGACGTTTGAATAACTGGAGGAACTGCGGGCCAAATACTACTGATTGATCTATTTTAAGGCAATACAACAGAGTAAACATATTTATTCATAATATTTCCCTGGGAAATCTTGAATGAGCAAAAGTTGTGTGCTGTTTTAGTATTTCTCACTCTACATTACTCACCAGGGTTGAACGGAACAGAGGCTGTAAATGAAGATATGTCTAATATATGTGATCAGTTTATTATTAGAATAAAAAAAAATACTTATGGCATCAAGACAATGATCAATCCTCGAGGTAACAGGTTTAATGGCAATATGTAAGAAAAGATGAGAGAAAATGAACATGTACCAACACATGGACTGCGAGAACTTAAATGTGTGCCACCATGGAAGATATTATGGCTGAGATTCATTCCTTTTCAGCTTAAAGAAAGAGAAAATCCCTTTAAATTTACTGAAAACTGACTTTTCTTGACTGCACCTGAGTTTAATATATCTGACTCAAAACTTGTTTGATTAACCCTAGTTTAAAGCAGCACTATGTAGTCTACCTTTTGGCGCTCTAGCGGTTAATAAACAGAACTGGAAGAACATTCCAACCGGAGCTACTTCTCTAAGTTTATGTCTATGGCGATTCACGCAGATATGTGTTACCCCGCAGCGGCGACGACCCGACCAGGCTACAATAGTCCAAATATAAGTACTTATTATAAGTGTACCGTAGTGATTCGGAATAAGACAAAAACACGGTTTGGAAGATGAATTCATGATGTACTCGCTCATTATATACATTTGCAAATTTTGAACACAGAAAAAGTTGCATAGTGCTGCTTTAAGCACAAAACACAAGAACAATCAATAGTTATTAGAATTTAGTTACAGTTATAAATTTCACCATAAAAAACTTAAGCAACCTTAATGTTTCATCATAAAAAAACAGCACCAGACTGAATTAAATCAAGTTTTCCAACACAACTTCCTTATAATGACTTGGTCAAAACTTGTCTTTCTCTAGTAAAGAATGGGAAGACAGATTGACTTTGAAACTCTTCTGAACACTGTATTCATGTTGTCAGATTTATCTGATGTTACTAAATGTTGTGATAGTGCTTGTGTAACTGACCAAGCCAACAAAACATTTGTGGTAATGACAGCCGCCTGACCAAGATGACGGAATGAATCTTTGAATGCCGACAGCTTTCTGTTCCTTCATTTTCCATCCCTTTTGTACATAACCTCTTTTGTTGTGTAATGTTTCGTCCCTTTTGCATTCCTCTGGTCTGCATCTCTCACGGTAACTCTCAGGAATTCACTCCTTTTGCCATTTTTAGACTTGTTCTCCATGTTTTGGTTGCTGTTAATGGTGTAGTGAGGAAAGTAGTTTCAAACTGTGTCATCTGTTAAAAAACAAAGAGAGAAAACAAAAAAGGGAGACGCAAAATGAATAACCGGGGAACAGTTAGTCAGGTTAAGTTGTTATAGTTACACAGCATTAAGAGCGGACACGTGAAGCGGCATAGCTTTCGCTGAGATACCAGTGTTGCCACAGAATAACTGTTTGGCTCAAATGCCAAATGTCAGTCGTAAACATCGGGCAGACGGCCTTCAGCGACCTGTTCAAAGAGAGTTACAACACGTGTCACCTCCAGTTCAAATCAAACCCCCCGTCTCTGCTGTCAAACAACTGGCATACATCTTGCAGGATATTAGTACAATATCCTGTATTTATTCATATTATTATTCCTAATACTGTATATACAATCCTTGAATATTTTCAGACTTAACCTAACTATCTTCATACTTTCGTTTTTATTCTATAATATGTGTCTGGTTGTTGTATTTACATATGTACACTGGAAGCTCCATAGCCACGGAAAATGGCTCATGTGTGCAAGCACACTTGGCAAAAAAAGCTCAAAGGGATAGTTTAACCCAACAAATGAAAATTTTGTCCTGTTTTACTCATAATCATATGGTTCCAAACGCATAAGACTGTTGTTCATCTTTGAAACAAAGATCATAATTTCTGTAACAAAACCTGAGAGATTTCAAGCAAGAGATTTGAAATGCATAAGCATCTGTCGATCTTTATTTGTGAGTAAAAGCCTAAATGAAATCTGTTCGTTAGTTAAAGTGATCATGTCTCAGGGTTTTGGTGTAATGGACTTTCAGTGGAGGGATAGAAATCTCTCAGGTTTCACCCTCTGGGCCTCTTCGGTCATTTTTGATCGAAAAAATGTAAATTCCGAAATTTAAAAAATTGTGGCTTCATTGGAATGAGGTAACACTTGGTGACTTTTGTCACATTAGCTATGTGAACACACACACACACACACACAAAAAATCATGGACATGATTCGGATATGTGAAAGAGTCAAAAAAAAAAGTCACATTTGGCTCCTTCGCGGTCAAAAATGACCGACGTAGGAAATGAATGGGAAATACGAAAATATACGAAAACTCAGAGAATCTTTTGGTAGTACAAACTACAAATCAGCCACTGTACAGAACAAAAGTGCACAGCAATCAAGGGGTGACTCTCTAAAATATAATAAAATGAAGAAATTATGTCTAAAAAACAATGAGAATCCAAAGGTCTCTGTGTATAGGGAACTATACAGGAGTTTACATGACATTACACAAGTTTTTTTTTTTATGCCACCAGATGGCACAATTCTCACTTCAATAAATGAATTTTAAATGTTTTCACTCTGTTTTAACATGAAATATTGCATTTATTGAAAAATAATAAATAAATACAAATATATGAATTCTAATGGAAACAAATAGCTCATTAAAATGTTATAAATATTGCGTAGTGTCATAAAAAAATACCCTCAAAATTCTAAATAATAATCCAAAAATATTATTAAACAAAAATGTATTACACTGATTTTCCTGAAAAAAACAAAGTTACATTTCAAGGCTTCGGTCACTTTTGACTGCGAAGGAGCCAAGTGTGACCCCTAAACGAAGAGGCCAAGAGGGTCAAAGATATATCTTCATTTCAATTAACTCAATTCATTTTTAATAAAAAGGCATTATAGAGGAGATACGATACCACCTCTGAATGTCGCATTGCGCAAAAAAAAAAAAAAAAAAAAAAAAAAAAATCCAGTGCGTTAAAAGAACAAACAGACACCATCTGTTGATGTATTGACAGTTACCACATCCCTCAGTTTGTAAAAACAAACAAAAATCTAACGTAAGTGCTTTACTGTACACATGGTTTTTGTTTGTGCAAATTGAAGTACTAAAGTATTAACTTGTACTGAACCCAGAATGTTACTGTAAGATATGACTCGTTTTCATTTTTTAAATATCTAAAAAATGTAATAACAGAAATGTAAACATATGAGATTTTTCTGAATATGCTGGTGAGCAGCAGCAATTTTCCTACTCAAAGGAAAAAACATCTTGGAATTCAATGCAATTTAACAAAATAATAAAAAGCAATAAATCTATGAAGTAATCTATTAATTAGATGTGCATCTACCTATAAATAAAAATCTGACTTGTACACTAATTCTTTATAGGGCCACTGTATGTACAGTGTGTACTGAAGGAACATGATATTTCATGAAAAAATGACTGAGATCTAAAAAATATTTTGAACACCAATTAACCATCCTAAAATAGAGGTGATACTTAGATGAATTAGGATACATAAATATACGAAATGTCACTGCATTAGATAAAATATCAAACCAAGTAGCTTTTATTTTACAGAAAGATTTCACAACAAGACATTTTTGATGAGGTATTGAAATACTGAACATGAGAAAAGTATTCTGACACTTTGTGGATTTCAGACTTTAGTGGATCATCTGGACCAGTAATGTCTAACACCTGTGGCTACTCTTAAAGGAATAGTTCACCCAAAACTGAACATTTGCTGAAAATATGCTCATCTTAAGTTCATTCAAGATGCAGATGAGTTTGTTTCTACATGGGAACAGATTTGGAGAAATGTAGCATTACATCACTTTCTCACAAATGGATCCTCTGCAGTGAATGGGTGCTGTCAGAATGAGAGTCCAAAAAATAAACTACACCAAATTTTCAAAAATATGCACAGATCAAGCACTGTTTACAAGTGAAAACAGTCCAAAACGGTTCTAAAGAAACCTGTCCGTTGATTTTGATATAAAAGGACAACAAGGAATGGACATTTCTTAAATGGAGGAAGCGTTATTATGGACTCATATTTTGGCCATAAGCAATGGTTTAAAGTTAAAATGCTTTAATGATGTATTTGTTTCTAACAAACAAACAGCTTTTGGCTTCACAAGACGTTAATTGATGGACTGGAGTGGTGTGGATTACTTGTGGATTATTGTGATGTTTTTATCAGCTGTTTGGACTCTCATTCTGACGGCACCCATTCACTGCAGAGCATCCATTGGTGATTAAAAAAAAGAATCTTGAACGGGCTGAGGGTGAGTACATTTTCAGCAAATGTTCATTTTTGGATGAACTATTCCTTTGAGGAGAACTGGCACAGTAAATCCACTAAAAATCTGCGGACACTTGATTTGATATTTGATGTCTAATGCAATGACATTTAAATTAGGTTTAAGTGTCCAAATACCTTTTAAGGCCAGTGAGCTTTCTAACACGTTTTAATAAATGAATGAGTGCTCATGCACCTGTGGGAGCATCTGTATGCTGTCTGCTGCTCTTGATGTCCAAGAAAATCGTGTAGGAATCATAAGCAAACAAGATCCCAGCCAGCAGACCAAACACCTGGGAGAGAAGATGAGCATTATTATAAACAGATGCTAGTTGAGTGAGAATCCGAGGAGGATATAAAGCACTATCAAATCCGATTTGATCTTGAAGGGATAAGCATGGCATGTGTTGATGTTGAAGTTGGATGTCTCACCCCACCAGCGATGCGAGCCCCGTCTCCAGCCCCGCTGATCACACAGATCAGAGAGGTTATGAGATAAAGCGCTGCACCGATTACAGCCCGGATGAGATCCTGAAGAGACAGACAGAGAAACTGTAAGCAGCGTTCGCAATGCTAGGCTGGACCACGATGCAAGAGTGTGAGTGAATTCATACTCACGCTCCAGAGCCAGTTCACCACCAGGAACTGTTTGTCCAGCTCCATCATGAAGACAACGAAGAAGATGATGGCAAAGACCATCTCGCAGATGGCCACCGCTGAATACCCTCCATACATAGATGCGGCATAACAGATAAGGATGATGAAACTGAGGATCTACAGAAAACCGACAGACATGCAGTTTAATAACTTAAACTTGATCGCATCAGTGCACAAAAGCATGTAAGGATGTGAATGTGGTTTTGATCGAGGGTCAAGGTTTAGCTGGTTAGCCCTTGCAGATAGAGACAATTCTGCAGATAGCCTGTTTCTTTATTGCAGTATTATTATTGTTAAAGTCGCAATAAAAAGGAAGTAGTGACCGATACTGGTAACACTTTCTCACTATTAACTAGTTGCTTATTAGCATGCACATTACAAGCATATTGGCTGTTTATTAGTACTTATAAAGCACACATTAATGCCTTATTCTGCATGACCATATTTTAGATCCCTTAACTCTACCCAATACCTAAACTTAGCAACTACCTCACTAACTATTAATATGCAGCAAATTAGGATTTTTTTGAAGGAAAGTCATAGTGAATAGTTAGTTAGTGACCCAGATCTTTTTCTGTATTTGTATCTTCTGTCGATTGTGGAGGGATGAGTTTAAGATGATTTATTGGAGAAGTTTGGCATGCGTCACCAGAGAGAAGTTTGCCATTTTCAGCGCAAGATAATTTTAAACATTACAAGGAAAAAAAAACCAAGTTGAAACATACATGGATGCACTGTTCATAATAACATCTATAACATGCATATACAAAATAGATACATATTTTTGCAATTTCATGCTAACAAAAACTAAATGGCGAAATTTTCCATTAACTGAAAGAAACAACTGTGAAAAACTGAAACTAAAGTACATCTTACAAATGTATTTTAAACTGAAACTAAATTAAAATGACAAGATACCAAAATGTATTAAAGTGCCCCTATTATGGATTTTTGAAAAGTACCTTTCATGCAGTGTGTAACACAGCTCTAGGTGAATGAAAACATCCTGCAAAGTTTTAAATCTGAAAGTGCACTGTGTATAAAGTTATTGTCTCTCAAAAGTAAGAGTCGACTCTGAATCATTGAAACGAGTCGTTTTTAAAATGAATCCCAAGCCGTTTCATGTTGACGTCAACATGAAACATTGGCATATTGCCCGCCCACGTTTTGGTCTTTTCGCATTGGTCTGAATGAAAATACAAATTCATTATTTGCCACTATGTGCTGCTTTTGGAGCAGTAAAAATAGCGGTTTCCCGGTAACGCTGTACACAAAGCAGCACTGCGCTCACAAACGCTGCTTTATCAGGCATTACAGGCGAGATGAAATGGAAATGAGACCAATCGGACCAATCACCGCAGATTAGCGTCACGCAAAGGAGGGGTTTGGAAAAATGAATCGTTGAGCGAATCATTTGGGAGTCGTTGAGACAATGAAAGTGTTTTTTGACCTTGCATGCATATATATATATATATATAATTTAATTTTTGATACATGGTAATTTGATACATCCTAAAACTTGACATTAAACATGAAAAAATCCCGCTAGACAGCAATAACACTAGACTGTCCTGTGTTTAACACTGTTAAACTTTTTTAAACCAATTAACTTTGGCAGCCCTACAATACTAAAACTAAAAATACAATTGACTGAAACTAGAAAACTCTGAAATAACTAAACTAAAACTAACAATGATAGAATGAAAACTAACAACTAATATACATTTAAATTGAAATAAAAACTAACTTTAAAATTCGAATCTATAACGGCCCTGCTTCACTGACAGTCATTCAAAAGTAATTTTATATTTTATAAAATATACTGTTTTGGTTTTCTGTCCATATGCCTCAAGTAGTATTAATCTGCTCAAATTAAACAATCCGGTACGTTTTCAGTTGTATCTTGTATAAGACTGTATAAACTGTCAGTGTGTATGAGTGTTTTATTATTTTCCTAAATGTCTTTGGCTTTTTAGTGTGGAAATTCTCCCTCTCCAGTACGTCACCCATGTTTGCTGCCAAATCACCAAAGCTTTCTCCTGTTCACTACCCACAATTCATCTGAACGTGCCATCTGCTCTAGGTGTCAGTTAACAGTGCAGCTCCGGATCTCTCACATCTTATGAAGCTTTTTCAAAGTTTGATTACTAAAACATCTGTTGAGGACTAAAGAGAGGAACACCGCGTGGATGTAAACACAGCACAATACACGGCTGTAGAAGAGGTTGAAGCTCCTTATATGGTTATAAACAGAGAACTATTATAAGAACACTTTTGGGAGTATACGACTATTATGAACGTCTAATCAAATCAGCCTATAAACTCAAACACTGCACTGCTGGGATCTAAATAAACACTGCTGGCAACAACTAGGAAAAGTTAGTGGACGTTATTTAGACTTCAGAAACTTGGACTGTAGTATATCATCTATGACTCATTCAGTGTTGGGTAAATTACTCTAAAAAAGTCATTAATTACTAGTTACTAATTACATCTTCAACAGTGTAATTAGATTACTGTACAAATTACTCTCTCCAAAAAGTATTTAATTACTTATTACTATAATTACTTTCTAAATCCTATATCAACCTCGACAAGTTAATGAAACAAGGATAGACATAAAATGGTTCTTTTAGTTCTTTCAAATATATATTAGATAACTACATAAATTATTCTGATCACACTTTAGATTAGAGTATAATTCTCACTATTAACTATGACTTTTTCCTTAATATACTCCTAATTACTGCTTATTAATACTTAGTAAAGTAGTCGTTAAGTTTACGAATTGGGTAGGATTAAGGATTTAGAATAAGGTCTTGCAGAAAAAGACATTATAATTTTTTTTTTTAAGTAATAATAAACAGCCGATATCCCAGTAATATTCATGCTAATTACCAACTAGTTAATAGTGAGAATTGGACTAATATTCTTATTAACTCACCAACGTATTTAAAGTGAGAAGGTTACATAAAAAGCATGCATTTTAAGGTTAGACTTTACATTTTTACATGTTAAATCCACTATTGTATTGTATGTAAATGTTCTACAGTCTATACACAGTATTACGTTCAATTACATAATAACAATAAGAGTAATCCCTTACTTTACTTTCTCAAGGGAAAAGTAATTAGTAACTAATTACTTAGTAACTAATTACACCCAACACTGGACTCGTGGTTTGTTTTTAAAGAATGATATGCAGATTGAAATAAGATTACAGAGTTTTCAACATGCTTACATTTTTAAATCTACTGACAAGCCTAATGAAACATTAAATGAATTTAAACAGAAAAACGTAACCAGATTTCAGATTTCGCTGCTTGCCTTGGCAAACACTTCTATTTCTTTTAAGTTCGCTGGAAGGACAGTACAGGTGTTCTTGCATGGTTCCTCTTGAAGTGTTATTTTTGTTGCCGTGGTTTGCAGAGGTGTTAATAGCTTGTCCACATGCCACTGTGAAACACCTGTGCCTTGTGTTTGCGATGATCTGCTGCCGCAGTAACAGCTGATAAAACTGCAAGTGTGAAGATCGAGACAGGAAGATTCTCAATGTGTTATGAGGCAAGTTTCCTGTTTTCTGTCACTTGGGGAAATGACAAAGTTATGCTACCAGGCAATATCTACAGTATCATAAACATTAAATGAAACATTAGTTTCTAAATGTATGTTACTGATCTTACTGTGAATGATTCACGGTTTGTGACCACATCATTTTTTTAATTGAAATGTCCTAAGTCGACCTTCCAGTAAAATGACAAGACTTTTCTCTGGTGATGCGTGCAGGGCTTCAACGCTTTATCACAATCCACTGCATGCTGACATTCAGCCGATCCGCCTCCATCAAATCAACAACCGTTGCATAGTCCCCATCGTATATTATTTTTTCACTAAACCGTTTCACTTGGATTTACACCACAATACAGAAGAAAAGATCTGTCACGGCTTTGTTTGATAGTGACTTTAGTCAAGATTGAATCAAAATTCACTGTTTACTTTCTCAACACACATTCCTGCTGTTATTGTGAATGATTCATTGGTGCATCTTATTCTAAGGGGGAAAAAAATGCTTGTCTTCTCATTCTTTCATCAAAATGCAATAATTCTGAAACCATTTTCCTTTTTCTCCAAGGTTATTTTTTAATCCTTCCCTTCCAACCTATTTATCAGCTTCCCATATCAACAAATGCTGATATATATATATATATATATATATATAAACAATGGATGAAATTACAGTGTTGTCACACAACAGGCAACCACAATTCCAGTTTCTTAAGCACTGCAGCTTGAATGATCTGTTAAGCATTCTATATGTAAAAAAAAAAAAATCTGGTTTACATTTATGCATTTGACAGATGCTTTTATCCAAAGCAACCTACATTGCATTCAAGGTAAATTCAAGGTTTATCAATTCTTGATCCTGGCTAGTGTCATGTTTTACTGTTGGAGCTACAATAAGATGTTTATAGAGAAGAAATACACTCACTACCATTCAAAAATCTGGGATCGCTATGTTTTTTTTAATGAATTGATATTTTTATTCAGCAACGATGCATTTAAGTGATCAAAAATGACAGTAAAGACATTTAAAATGTTAAATATTTTTACTTAAAATAAATGCTGTTCTCCAAACTTTCGGTTTCATCAAAGAATCCTGAAAAAGCTTTGATCAAATAAATGCTGCCTTTTGAGCATAAGAATCTTACCAACTATTGAATAGTAGCGTGTTTATTTATTTATTTATTTGTATTATTTATATTTTTATAAATATATTTGCATTATCCACTCACCAAACCTCACTGCAGTGATGCTGAATCTTTTCCTGTTACATACTGATGGTTATTTGGGCTTACTATTTGTATTACGTTACATTGCACTGTGTCACTTCTGAGGGTTTGCGCCATGTGCTACTGAAACACAAATCCACTGACTGGAAACAAAAACTACAGCAATCTTGTGGAAATTAGGTGTTTTAACCACACAAACAGCACAAGCTCATTTTCACCTCAATTTGACCAAAAAAGCAACAGAAGGAAGTTATTTTCTGAGACGCAAAATAAACCTGGCGTGTTTGTTTGAACGTCATCTATACTGACCACAGTGTTGGGGGTAACGCATTATAAGTAACGCAAGTTACGTAATCAGATTAATTTTTTCAAGTAACTAGTAAAGTAACGCATTACTTTTTAATTTATAAGAGAATATCTGAGTTACTTTTTCAAATAAGTAACGTAAGTTACTTCTTTTTCCAATTTATTGACTGACAGCTCTCCTGTCCCCATGTTGAGAGAAATCAGAAGATGCTACTGTAGTTCTAAAATAAATATGAATATGCATTAATTCATCTCACTCACAAAAAAAAAACACAGATTCAGTATTCCTCAAAATGAATAAAAATAATGCAACTCAGAATATGACGCAAACCTGCAATAATTAAATGTTAAACAAGACAAATATCCTTTATGTATTTAATCCCATTCTATTAACCAATGTCTTTGCTTCTGACCTTTGACCTGCTCTTCGCGCTGCTGACCCACGACTGCACTGCCAAGTTCAGCTCCAACCACATCATCAAGTTTGCGGATGACACAACGGTGGTAGGTCTCATCAGCAACAGTGATGAAACGCACTACAGAGAGGAAGTGGCAAAGCTGGCTGAATGGTGTGGCACTAACAACCTGTCCCTCAATGTGAGTAAGACAAAGGAGGTTGTGATGGACTTCAGGAGAAACTCCGTTGACCACCCCCCACTGACCATCGACAGCTTGACTGTGGAGAGAGTCAGCAGCACTAAATTCCTGGGGGTGCACATCACAGAGGATAAAGTAACGCAAAAGTAACGTAACGCATTACTTTCCATAAAAAGTAACTAAGTAACGTAATTAGTTACTTTTTCATGGAGTAACGCAATATTGTAATGCATTACTTAAAAAAAAAAAAACTTTCCCCAACACTGCTGACTAGGGATGGGCGATATCTTATCGTTTGCGATATACTGGTAAAAATTCTCCACACGATAAGAATTCGTCTTCCCGCGATAATAACGATAAAGTCTAGTTGTTGACATATTTCT
>NW_015537950.1:13169-16989 GCF_001515605.1 Sinocyclocheilus anshuiensis
AGGTTTGGATAGGGCTGTACAGTGCGACAAAAATCGGTCTGAGCCTTGAGTAAATGTACTACAGTAGCACGTGTGCGACACAGTTTTACATGTGTACGAGTCATTTACAAACCTGTTGTCCAACAAAGATATTTTAATTTATTGACATGCTTTTTCTCCATATTAACTTCATAGCAGTCAAGTGTTTGAAATAACTTATTTTTGTGATCAGACGTGGTTTCGTATCACAGAATAAGGCAGAAATTTTACTATTTTATAGCATTATATACAGTGATAGAGGCTACGTCGATTAGCATTTCATTATAAATATACTCTATCCTTATAAAAAATATCCAAGATTGCTTGAAGAACACAGATACCATATATTTTGTGCAATCGCATGTTTATTGTCTTCAGGTTTCCTCAGTTAAAATTTCTTTATCTGCGTTTTATTCAGCTACAGAGATCACTGGATACTTCTTCCTGGAGCATTACTTCTGCTATGCATATGTGGAGTTTCTGCGCAAGGGCGCCCTCCGGCTTCCAGTATGAATTAAAAACAGTCATTACATTACGTGTGTACTCAGTAATGCTCACAACACCCTATTTTGGGAAAAAATAGGAAAGATAATACTTTTCTCTAAAGAAACAGGATTCCCTAAATTATCGTCATTGATATCGTTATCGCAATAAATATCAGAAATTATCGTGATACATTTTAAAGCCCATATCGCCCATCCCTACTGCTGACCAACACTGATAAACTGACTGATAGACCCTTATTTCACATATAAAAGAGACAACACAACTAGTAGTGCGTCAATCACATCATAGCCAGTCAACACTGCAAGTAGCCTGAGGTTAACAAGTCAAATGCTGGCCTACTACCCAAAACTCCACTTAAACTGTAAACATAAACCATTTTTACAACAGACAGTTTTCATTTTCAGCTAAGCTAAAATAGCAGAAAGGGCTGAGAAAGGCATTTTTCCGTCAGGGTAGCCAGCTTAAAACACGCAGAGTCTTATCTCTCCATGGCTTTGAAATGAAGCCAGCATGAGGGCACATAAATACACTGCTGCCAGCAGAACGACTGCTGTTTGGCTTCAACCTACTCACTTTGACAAACGTGCAACACTGCATTCACAGTTCTTCACACAGCTACATGACTGCAACCTAGTATTCAAACTGTCTCAAACTTGTAAAAGCACTTTTCATAAATAAAAAAATAAATAAGGTAAGACTTTAGTTTAAGGACCAATTCTCACTATTAAAGTTGCTTATTAGCATGCCTATTATTAACATATTGGCTGTTTATTAGTAGGCCTACTTATAAAGCACATATTAATACCTTATTCTGTATGACCATATCTTAGATCACTTAATCCTAAACTTAACAACTACCTTACTAACTATTAATAAGCAGCAAATTAGGAGTTTATTGAGGCAAAAATCATAGTTAATAGTTAGTTAATAGTGAGAATTAGTCCCCAAATTAAAGTGTAACCATAATTAAATATAATACAACTTTATTTAAAATAAATGTAGGGCTCATTCTCAGAAAATGGAGGCACATGACTAATTACCAGTATTAATAACAACAACACTCACTTAATTTATTAATGTTTGGTTTTCTTGAGAAAACTGAGAAGTAGGTTGAAGTCAATCAGCAAATGTGCATGTTACTAGCTTGTTTGAATTTGTTAAATGGCATTCATTCATTCATTTATTTAGGTCACACTTTATTTTAAGGTCCATTTCTCGCTACTAACAAACCATTAACTGTGACTTTTGCCTCAATAAACTCCTAATTTGCTGCTTATTAACAGTTAGTAAGGTAGTTGTTAAGTTTACAGGTATTGGGTCGGATTAGGGATGTATATGGTCATGCAGAATATGTGCTTTGTGAGTACTAACAAACAGCCAATATGTTAATAATAGGCATGCAACTAGTTAATAGTGAGAATTGGTCCCTATACTAAAGTGTTACTGTTACCTTTATTTTTTTAATGTAATAGGGTTAAAAAGTTGCTGCACAAAAACACTTACTTACTTGTGGTTGGTTACTTACTTATCTATTTATTTATTTTTAAATGTATGATTTATTACAAGGCACACACAAACTAAATGACACTACAAATTCTTACTGTGGCGGGGTGTTGGAATTTGACTGCGATCAGCCAGTGACAAATCCATATTTGTTGATCAATAATCTGAATATTGGAAGGACGCATCACCCCATGATTGTTCCCCAGTTATGGCCTTGAAACTTTGGGTCTGAGGTGATTTTCGGAATTCAGGGAGAAGTTAGGAATGAACTTTTAGAAGATTCTGAATGAAATTCTAAAAATGTATAAAAATAATAGATGTACTAACTTTGTTTCATGAAAGCAAACACAATTTTATATTTATAATTAATTTCTTTCTTTTTTTATATATTTTAAAGTATGCATGAACATGCCTAAAACTCACTGTAGCTTTATAAACCTCATTATATTGCCTCATTTAAATAATTGTAAAGCTAAGAAAATGTATTTTTAATTTTGACGTTTAATAGTTTTTCCAGAGCCCTACACAGTAGTTTAACAATCATTAAATCTACATCCCTGACCTACCCCAAAGTCATTATGCCCGGCCTGTGGGCGGCGAGGAGCGCATGATGTCATCAGGCACCCCTCCTTCATGCACATATGTATCGGAGCTTTATGAGTTGTGGGGACTGGCACAAACTGCCTCTATGAGCCTCACAGGCAGACTGAACTCCAGTCAGCACACAATGAAGCTCTATTCAAGGATGCAGCGCTGCCCCTTTAAGAACACCCACTACTGAGGGCTCCGGGCTGCACTGGGTCACGAGGGTGAACGGATAAATAAGGAAACGCCAGAAATAAAGAATACCTAATACACAAAAAACATTCACTGTAACACAATACAGCATATGCACAAAACATGGCAAATATGCAGCCTACTTAGTTATAGTGCATATATTACAAGAAATATTCAACACCCATACACTGATCATTTGGCAAAGAGTCAAGACGCACTTAGCAATGGCAAGGCGCCCACTGCTTGATACTAGAGCAAACATTTTTGCATGTGTTTACATTTGTTTTTGTTCAAATCGACAAAGCATAATAGAGCTATACACTCTAAAAAAAATGGTGCTATATAGCACTAAAAGCGGTTCTTTGGCTCGTAATCATAGGGGAACCACTTTTAGTGCTATTTAGCACCTATTTTTACAGGTGCTATATAGCACCTTTGTCAAATGGTGCCATGTAGAACCATAAGAGGTGCCATATAGCACTTTTTCTCAACAATGGTGCACCAATCATAACTCATCCATGGCTCCCAGCATGCATTGCTACATGAATAAATTATGCAGCTGCATTATCTTAGTATTTTCTTTTAATCTTACTATTTTCTTTTATTTTTGTTGTGACTTTTTTTTTTGTTTACTGCCCTGTTTTGTAATGTTCAAAAATCATATAAAAATTATCAAAATATTTTGTCACCATTGCTGAGATTCACATGCTGATTCTTTATGTCTATGAGGAACAGAACTGAAACCTCTTTATAACCCATAATTCTAGAGGTGGTTTATACAATTTTCTCACATTGTCACGTTGTATCGTAGAGCTGCAATAATACAAAACTCATAAAAGAATAAAGATTTTGATAATATGCAACCAGAGACTCAGACGCATGAAATTATTTTACCATAAGTTCCTTGCCATCACATATGTGCTTTATAAACACTATTGCAACAGCCAAAGAGAAACTTATTTTAACTTAAAGTTAAAGTCAAGGGTCAAGAGGCAACTAAAGCAAACGCTATTCA
>NW_015537950.1:17004-24315 GCF_001515605.1 Sinocyclocheilus anshuiensis
AGGTTCTTTATACGGTAGTGGTGCTATATAGCACCTCATCAACTCCAAAGAACCGCTGAAGAACCGCTGAAGAACCTTTTTTTTTTAGAGTGTACAGTACATCAATCATCTACTGTAAGTCTCAGTAAAAGTCCCATCATGCATGGCTACTTACTGTAAGCCACTAGGCGTGTCATTTTAGTTGCCCGTGACTCAACATGTTTGGATGTGGGTGTGTCTGAACGTCAAAACTGAACTCTTGAAAATGAGTGCTTGATGTCCAATGTCCATTACCTTAACTAGCAATTAGTTATATAACATACTATTATTCCTCACAGTAACACAGTATTCTGTGTGATTGGGTAGTTATTCCATCAGACGTCATGATAGGCCATGCAACAAATGCAGATTATTTTGTTAAGGACACAATATGCTGATGTTATTTTTCAACAGGGTACAGGAAGTTGGGCATGTGAAATGTGGTGAACTAGGCAAGCTTAATTGAGGCATAATAAATGACAGAGCTGGGCTGGTTTATCATTCTGGCATTTATCGGTTTTCTCTGATGGTTTATGTCTTGTATGCAAAGACAAGGTTTATGGGTCTACAAAAGTCCCTCTGTCAGATCCAGTTTGAATTGTTTACTCCGAACAAATTTGTTAACAATAACTTTTTATAGACTTTTTGTTAATTTGCTATTGCTTAATATGGGTTTTTACAATACGGAGAGCTAATACAGAATAGTTATGCTAGTTTACAGGGTTAGCTCACCACAGATGAAAATTGTTCCTTGTGTCTTATTGCTTTCTTCCAGTGAAGGCAGCAGAAGTTTTGCAGAACAGTTTTGAAGTGGATGCAAATAGTGACTAAGGTCTGTCAAGCTCCAAAAAGAATAAATGTCATCTGATGACTTGACAGACAGTTTTTAAGTAAGAATGAGATATGAGAAGGAGTTGTGACGAACGAGAAGGAATTTCAGTAATTTGTTACAGTATTGTGCATCATTTAGAACAGAATTGAGAATGTTTTTAAATTGACATTAAATATCTTCATTTGAATTAATGTTTTTAATTGGGGTAACAAACAGTATAGAGTTGCAGTTTGAATTTGAATGTAAGGAAGTTGAAAGAAACCAAAATAAATCCATTTACATAACTAACTTCAAACTAGAAAAGTAAAGCTTGTCAAAACAAACTGAAAGTTTATAGGTCTTAGAGACTGAAACACTGACTGGCAGACAAACAGATAAATAATAGCTAGAACAGACAGAAAAATAGACAAAACTAACAGACAGACTGATAGATAGAATGACAGATTGATAGAACGATAGACAGAAACAATACATAGAATGATCGACAGACAGAATAAATGAATTCACAAACAAACAAATGTAAAACAAACAGACCGAACAAACAATCGATAGACAGACAGACAGATAGATAGATAGATAGATAGATCTTCATATTAGCTTGAGATATTTGGTATTCAAAAGCCTGTTATGTTACAGTCCTTAGACATTTTTCCATGTTTCAATATCTTAAAGGGGTCATATGATGCGATTTCAAGTTTTCCTTTCTCTTTGGAATGTTACAAGATGTTCGTGAATAGATAAGATCTGTAAAGTTGCAAAGACTAAAGTCTCAAACCCAAAGAGATATTCTTTACAGAAGTTAAGACTGGTCCACGTCTTCCTAAAACACCTCGTTTAAACACGCCCCCTCATGTCTACGTCACTGTGTGGGAAGATTTGCATAACGCCGCCCAAATGTTCACACAAAGAAAGAAGGCGTAACTTTATTGTTGCCGCCGCTATGTTGTGAAGACGCTGTGTATTTCGTTGTGAAAGCGAAACTACTTTGTTCGGTCTTCCAAAAGAGGACACGACTAGAAATCAGTGGTTAATTATTTACAACACTGTTCCAGAACAGTTCAACCCAAATATTCAGTTGTGTCCAGCACATTTTATGGAGGACTGTTTCCTGATCCTGGTAGAGTAGACTACAATGCCTGCTGTTCTGACTCACAGACTGTAAGTACGTATTCATATTTAAAGGATTTGCCACTGATGATTCAAACGCGAGTTTTGAGCAGTGTAGAGTAGCACTTGTTGTTTGTTGTTTCTCCGATCACAAATGCAGACATGGTTTTATGTTTACGCGGCGCGATGCAACGCAACGCGTAAAAAGACAGTATAAGTCATTATAATCCGTAATTAATGTCCCCATGCAACAAATGCCTCGTTTATAATGGGTTTTAATATTTTTGTCTCGTCGCTTCGGCCAGACACGGCATCACAGTATGGTGAGGGGCGTAACATTTCTGTCTCACGCTTGAGGTATTCGGCCAATCACAACGCACTGGATAGCTGGCCAATCAGAGCACACCTCGCTTTTCAGACCGATGAGCTTTGTAAAAATCGACGCGTTTCAGAAAGGCGGGGCATAGAGGAGAAACAATAATGTACAGTATGTGGGAAAATAATGTTAAACCTTAAACCGCATAAACACATTTCATTACACCAAATACACAAAATAATGTTCTTTTTAATAACATCATATGACCCCTTTAAAGATATATCAACCACAACTGAGAGACAGATAAGAGAGAACAGCAGCCTGGTCTCTATGGATCCAGCAGATGGGTGATCCAGCCTCATGAACTCTGACCTCACACACACCATCCAGCACATGGTCTGCATGCCATGCCACCTCCTCCCAAAAGCACACACTAGTGTGTCAGTGTGAGGTTTCAGATGCCTCTGCCATGGGAGCTATTTCATTCAGCAGCACTATTAATACTCTTTTCACTCACTTCTGTTACTAGCCATACTGCTATACGCTTAAAACAAGACATAACTGAATGTGTGATGCAGTTTTATAATTGTATTTGCAATCATACTTTATCTTAGTTAAGCTACGTTGATATTTTGAAACAATTGCTTGAATGACAATTCTGGCACTTTCTTTAAATCTATGTTTAGCTCTTAAAGTGAAGAGTATCTGGTTTAAGGACTCTGACAAGACACTTTTAGACATTGATTTCACACACGATTAGACTAAATGTTTACCATATATGTTGTGGTATGAAATAAAGAAATCTTCACTTTCTCAAGTGTGTGAATCAACAGGTGGATTATTTTTTATTCAGCGAGTGAATTAAGAACTGGCGTTATATCTCTAAGCGTTTTGCAAGCATATTATGAAATGAAATGTAAAGTTAAAGTCACACTCATGTTAATAACTTACTATTTCAGCGGCCAGGATGGTTCCTTTCCGAGTATCAGGAAGGGGGCCAACACTTTTTCACACCACTGTACATACATAGCCTGCATACATACATATATAATAACATTTCAAAAACAAAAGTTTCTTAAGAAAAAATATGATTTGTTCTAGGTTTTATGAGATTCACCCATATGCCAATCATTCAGTACTATGAGGATACCACAGTACCATAGTATTACCATTTGATACAATCACTGCACCATGTTACTGCCACAATGTGTTTTTGGGAACTGTAGTTATTTCTGTGAATTCTGTCATTTCCCCCCTTTTTCCTTCTATGATTTCTTTCCTATTTACAGGTTTAAAATAAGACCAGAAGGAGCTGCGAGGAGTTGTGATAAATGGTTTTGAATGGGGAAACATATTGTAAATGCTTCCCATCTGGAATATGTTTCTTTCTCCTGATTTTCAGGGAGTGTAACTACACTGACTGAGAGATTTCATGGAAACTATCGTTTATAGGTTATTTGATTTAAAGTGACATTGTGGAAATACTCTGTGCCATAAGTAGGCTACTTTGGGTTGGGTTTGACTAAGGGCAGACACACACACACACACGCAGTCACGCACACACACATAATTGTGGTTTACGGGGACTCTCTATTGGCGGTATTGTTTTTATACTGTACAAACTGTATTTTCTATCACCCACTCCAACCCTACACCTAAACCTACCCCTTACAGAAAACTACTGGCAATTTTTGAATTTCATAAAACACCGTTTTGTATGTTTTTTAAGCCTTTTGTTTTACGGGGACACAGGAAGTGTCCTCATAAACCATGTTTACGTCGTAGTAGGCTACCCATGTCATTATACACATTTTACATTTACATTTAAATCATTTAGCAGACGCTTTTATCCAAAGCGACTTACAAATGAGGAGAATAGAAGCAATCAGACCAACAAGAGAGCAACATTATACAAGTGTTGTGACAAGTCTCCATTAGTCTAGCACAGTACACATAACAAGCTGCTGTCCTCTTCTGTTGCTCGACGGCTTCTTAAATAATTACTATACATTTAGTGCTATAATGCTTATAATGTCAAATATAACATACATATATTGCTCAAGGTCTTATCAATATGTAAAACTTCAGCATGCAAGACAGAGAACCTGGGTCAAAAAAAGGTCAAAATGAACAATCTTACTTACTGATATTTGTGTCCTCATCCCTGTTGAAAAAACCAGCATATGCTGGTTAGGTATGTTTTGACGCTGGGATGCTGGTTTAAGCTGGTCCTTTGCTGGTTTAAACTGGTCCTTTGCTGGTTTAAGCTGGTCCTTTGCTGGTTTAAACTGGTCCTTTGCTGGTTTAAGCTGGTCCTTTGCTGGTTTAAACTGGTCCTTTGCTGGTTTAAGCTGGTCCTTTGCTGGTTTAAACTGGTCCTTTGCTGGTTTAAGCTGGTCCTTTGCTGGTTTAAACTGGTCCTTTGCTGGTTTAAGCTGGTCCTTTGCTGGTTTAAACTGGTCCTTTGCTGGTTTAAGCTGGTCCTTTGCTGGTTTAAACTGGTCCTTTGCTGGTTTAAGCTGGTCCTTTGCTGGTTTAAACTGGTCCTTTGCTGGTTTAAGCTGGTCCTTTGCTGGTTTAAACTGGTCCTTTGCTGGTTTATGCTGGTCCTTTGCCAGCACATGACCAGCATAAACCAGCAAAAGGACCAGCATAAACCAGCAAAGGACCAGTTTAAACCAGCAAAGGACCAGCAAAGAACCAGCATAAACCAGCAACGGACCAGTTTAAACCAGCAAATGACCAGCATAACCAGCAAAGGACCAGCATAAACCAGCAAAGGACCAGTTTAAACCAGCAAAGGACCAGCATAAACCAGCAAAGGACCAGCTTAAACCAGCAAAGGACCAGCTTAAACCAGCAAAGGACCAGCTTAAACCAGCAAAGGACCAGCTTAAACCAGCAAAGGACCAGCTTAAACCAGCAAAGGACCAGCTTAAACCAGCAAAGGACCAGCTTAAACCAGCAAAGGACCAGCTTAAACCAGCAAAGGACCAGCTTAAACCAGCAAAGGACCAGCGTAGATTTACTTAATTTTTATTTTGCAAGTTTTTGCACACATACATTTCAAGTAAAATGTAAGTATTGAATTAAGTAAAATCTACTTAACTAATTTCGGTTAATTTAGCAAAGGAAATAAGTAAATTGAACATGGCCAGTTAGAGTTTGATGAGCAATTTCTACTTAATTATGTTATTAAATATGCAATACTCAAGTACTTTCCCCTCAATTAGTTTATAAAATTTACTCAAGCAATGTTACACTGGAAAACAATCATGCTATTAAATCATGTGGTTCACTTGCAAACATATAAGTAAGCAAGTAGACAGCTTGTTGTTCTTTGATGATAATATGTCCACTCAATATAATTATTACCCAAATGAACACAGAGACCTCAATACTTGGTACACCATACACAATGACGGTAACAATCAGTGGATAGTGTTTGAGTATAAATGGGTCATTTTGAGATATCACAAAACAGTAAGTTACTAAACCTAACTACAAAATCAACCATAAAACAGTGTAAATACAACTCGAAAACAGTGAACATTTTAACCTTTTTAATTATCCGTGCCCCCAGTGCATGATGGGAAAAACGGGATCATAACTTTGATGTTTACTTAAAGAATCCTTGTAAACATAACAAACAATTCCAAGTAAAATATGCTTATAATTTCAAACTTTAATTTCTACAAGCTTAAATTGAGTAGTAATATAGAATTTACTTTAATTTTTTTAAAATTCTTGCCTGAACTAAATTATTTAATGTAGAAATTATATTTGTTTTTATGTAGTATTTATTTACTTCACCACAAACCCATCAATTATTGTTCCATAACTCTATTAATAATAATTGTGATATTTATGCTGTAGCACTTGTAACATTCATGTAAGCTATTATTAGAAAGATGCTAATTAATACACTAATCTAAAAGAAATAATAATTCAGATTTACAGTGAATTTCAAGTAGAATAGTTATACTACCATTCAAAAGTTTGGGGCCAGTATTTTTTTTGTTATGTTAAAAAATTTTTTACTAATACCAAGGCTGATTTTTTTTCTTTTTATTTTTTTACATTTTTGTGATATTTATTGTGAAATATGATTACAATTTCAAATGAATGTTTTCTATAATATATTTTTAAATTTTAATTTATTCTTGTGATCAAAGCTGATTTTTCAGCATCATTAACATGATCCTTCAGAGATCATTCTAATATGCTGATTTGCTGCTCAATAAACATTTATCATCAATGCTGAAAACAGTTTTGCAGCTTAATATTGATGTGGAAATTGTGATCAATTTTCTTTACTGTCACGTTTGCCCAGTTGAATTTGTTCTTGCTAAATAAAAGCATTAATTTATTTAAAAATAAATAAATTGATTAATTAAAATAACTGACCCAAAACTTCTAAAGGGTAGTACTTTACAAGAAAAACAATCAAGGTGCTCAATAACTGCATTAATAAACAAGATTTATTTAATTTTATTAAGTTTCTTGATTGTAAATATGTAAATGTAGATTTAATTTCTAATATCTTAGAATAATCTTTTCATTTGTATTTATGTATTTTATTTGGCATATTTAGTTCTAACAGTCACTAAATGTCTCCCTCTTCTGGTCTTAAAAGGCATGTCTGTCTGTCTGTCTGTCATTTTAAAGGGGTCCTATTATGCTTTTTCATCTTTAGTTAGTCTGTAATGTTGCTGTTTGAGCATAAAAAAGATCTGCAAAGTTACAAAGCTCAAAGTCCACTTCAAAAGGAGATTTTTTATTTAACAGATCACTTTTCAAAAACTACAACGAACGACTCGCTTGGACTACAACACATATTTTCCGGGATTTGTGATATCACAAATATCGACGAATGGGACGAGACCTGGTTAAGCTGCACTAGAGAAGGCAATGAGTGTTATCACTATGTCGGAGACACGCTAGCTTTCCCAAGGCAGACAAACTTTTAGAGTGGTTACAATCATCCGGGTTTAAATCGCGCTCAAATTGATTTGATTTTGATGCAATATTTACACTG
>NW_015537950.1:25078-25656 GCF_001515605.1 Sinocyclocheilus anshuiensis
CCAAAACAAAATCAAGACTTTGTAAAAGAGCATAAAAGGACCCCTTTAACCAAACCTTCCCGTTATTCCTGTAACTCCCCTCTAATCCCATAGTGAAATTACAATCGATCCACATGTAAATGCTTTTTAAAACTGTTGGATATTAGAATTTCTGAAAACCACGTGTTCAATGAAAAACAAGCACACTGGAGCATCAATGTCATCACTCGTCATTCTCTAACATGATTTTATTTTGCAATATCAGATCATACAATGAGGGAGAGAAAGAAAGCTACATGGACCTTCATGTACAGACAGAGACAGCATCGAAACACCCATTTCACTCTGAACAAAAAGCCAAAAACACATGGAAATGAACTTTATAGCATCAATATATAATATATAATAATATGTGCTTTAGATTAGAAAGGTTTGGACATTTAACCAACGCGTAAAAGGAAATAAATCTTGTGCTTGTTCACCTGTACTTCCTGTTTCGCTTTGTTCTTTTGTTTTTCCAGTGTTCCTCAGTTCCTCTTCAGGAACTCGAGCTGCGTCGGAAAACGCTAGGGGAACGCCTTCTGTGACCACGCTCTGAA
>NW_015537950.1:25666-36484 GCF_001515605.1 Sinocyclocheilus anshuiensis
GAAGCGCTCTGTGGGTGTCAGTCATATTTATTGTTGTCTGTCAATTGTGAAAGTCTATAAGCTCCAGCTATGTCTAAGCTCATGCAAAGACAAAGCATTTCAAGGGCGAGAGCAAGCCACGTTGTAGGTTGTGTGTTCCTCCCTGCCCAAAGAAAACGTTATATCACGAGTGGGGATACACACAGCCTGTGCGGGGTTTGCTTGGGAGCGAAGCACAGTTGTTACTGCTTGCTTCGCTCTCAGAGGGCTCTCTTTGAGGAGGGAGCCTTCACTAGCGTTCCTCGTGGCGCCGGCCCCGCCTTCGCCGAGGCGGAGCGGCGGCTGTGCTCGTGGGTTTCACGTATGGATCTGCTTCCTAATCACCAGATCCGGCGCCCACTCTCGGGGTTTCGGAAGCCCGCGCTGCGGTCCTTCCCACCGGAGAGAGGGCGCGACGCTCCGCCTGTCTTTCTCCGAGGAGATTGATACGGAGGGCGTCAATGAGCTCGCCAGTTGCACAAACATCAGTTACACAAGCATATTATGCCTGATATTATAATGAGCAGCATTAATAGGGAGCGGAGCTCGCACAGTCGGCTCTCGGGGGGCGGAGTGTGTTTTTTGCACTGTTAAGCGCTCCGCTCTCGCCGGGCACGCTCCGAGGAGTGTGTTCTCGGGGCTTGGAAGCCCGCGCTGCGGTTCTTCCCCCTCTGAGTGAGTGCTGCGGCCCTCTTTCTCTGAGGAGATTGATGTTGTTTGTGTGACTGCGTGGCTCGCGCGCAGCACATATATTACATCATTTCGGTTTTTGATGTTAATCTTACTACACTAGACCGTATTTACTCGTCTGGTTGTTTGATTGCATTTAATTCTGAGGAATAAAATGAAGTATTTGTCTGACTATGAGAAGTTAGATATACAGGGGCTCTTGGGATATAAATTTCTCGAGTGAGAGCACGCA
This sequence comes from Sinocyclocheilus anshuiensis, assembly GCF_001515605.1. Classification (NCBI taxonomy): domain Eukaryota; kingdom Metazoa; phylum Chordata; class Actinopteri; order Cypriniformes; family Cyprinidae; genus Sinocyclocheilus; species Sinocyclocheilus anshuiensis. Next base: position 26,607 of record NW_015537950.1, read on the forward strand.
TTAACCTCTCTTCCTCTGAGGAGGTTGAGGCGGTTAGCAGGGGCTGCTGGGCGGAGCAGTCCCAACCATTACACGGTGCCCGTCTCTCCTCAGTGCCCTCAGGAGGTCGGTTTGCCAACCCTGCCGTGTTCCAGGGTGCAGCGGTCTCCGGCGAGCGCTTCTCTCAGTTACCGCCCGGAAACGTAGCGGTACCAAGAGGCTCGCTACCTCTACGGAGGTATCTAGAGCAGCTAGTTCGGCCGTCCCCTGCCGGTCCGCTGCTTCAGGGCACTGAGCTAGCTGTAAAGGATTGCCAATTTGTTAAACCGAATATATGAAGTCTGCATTGCGTTGCATTGACCCTTTTGTACGGAACAGCTAAATTACTTTTATTTTGAAATGAACTTAACGCGCAAATCGGACTGTATAAATCACGACCCATTTCCGCCATTTGGGTGTGTGTGTGTATGCACGCTTTGTGAAGGACGCAGCCTGCAGTTTGTGGCGTGTTTCTCCTTTTATTGTACTTGTGCATCTCACTGAAAAGGGTAATAAGGTAAATGATTTTGTACATTGTATGATGCGTAATGTAATGTCCGGTTTCGTATTTGGTTTATGTATTGTTTGTTTTTGTTTTGTGTGTTCGTAGTTCTTACGGTGTCTACTTGAATGTCAACGGATTAAACATTTTCGGAAACATCAGTTAAAGAGCATTGACCATCATTTCAGTGGGGTAGCAACAGTAAGAACTTAACCATTCGTCATCGAAGCCTGCTGCATTGATGACCGGTGTCCACGCTGACGGGTCTTTAAGGAGTGAGCATTCACGGGCAGCGGATCGATTTCTGATGGTCAAATGAGGTTCGTTTATGGATAGCTACGGCTGAAACGGAGGATTAACCGACACACTACGGACTGTGAAAGGCTGTGTTCTTCAGGTGACGTTTATTCTTCGATACACGGCAAACGGATAGCAAGGTGAAACACTTGACCAACGAAAAACATTCCCTTAAAGATTTAAAAGGAAAAATAAAAGGGTTTGAACATTTTCAGTGACCTTGGAAGAGACTGTTAAATCGTTTGTTGTTTTGAAGACAATATATTTGTGTTTTAAGAGAAATATTTGTCTATTCAAAACGGGTATTTTTAAAATACTGTTGTTGCTAATGTTTGAGACTACATGTCATTTATACTGTTTGGGAATTTAAACTACTTTATAATAGTGCTGGACATATTTTATAGTTGTGTTTATTAGTCAGTTTTAAAATGACAGAGTTAAATTCTTCTTTTGATACTGTAGAATGTGAAAGGCAGGTTAATAGTCTCCAACATGATATCGAAACCCTTAACAATGAGTATCAAACATCAGCAGATGGTTTAGAGAGACAACAGATAATGGAGACAATTGAGGCTAAAGAACAAATTCTGAGTGAACTTAAGTGTAAACTTAAAGAAACTTTAGAAGAATCTCAAGCTCCCCGACGTTCTGTTCGTCCACGTTATCTTACTCCAAAAATGCTTGCATTACAAAAGGAAGAAATTCAAAGGAAAGAAAGCAAGCTCCTCTCCATGTATGAAAAATGGAAAATGTTGGCACGTAAAGCCAGAGATCAACTCAAGTTTGATATTGCTGAGAGCCAGTTAGCATCTCTTATTGATACCCTGGAAGAGGAAAAGGAGAATGTTATGCATCTATATGTTGAGGTTAGAGACCATATCACACCATCTACTGAATTGAGACGCCGTATTGATGCTTGTGAGGCAGTGACAACAGATATAATTAAGATTGCTTATGAAAGAATATCAGGTATTGATGAATTTGATGCAGATCAAGTAAAACATCGTTTAAAAGAACTGCTTGAATCTAGTTATGCTCGTTCTATCTATGGTTCCACTGTTTCCCGAATTAGTCAGAAGTCTACTGCTCCGTTAAGTCATCATACTGCATCTTCACTTGGAACTTCAAAACAAGTTGAAGCAGCTGCAGAGCTGGCAGCAAAGGAAGTTGAGTATAAAATACTAATGGAGGAAAATAAACGGAAGGAGAAAATTCAAGAATTGAGAGACAAACAAGAGAGTGACTTGAATGTTCAAAAACGTGAATTGGAGAAGTTACAGGCAGAAAAGGATTTAAGAGTAGCACAAGCTAGGTTTGAGGCCTATAATCGGATGGCAGTGCAAGAAGTTGATAATCCTGCAACAAACTATATTGTTAGAGAACCGCATTGCTTGCCTCAGTTCTTTCAGCCAACCTGCAAATAAACAATGTCAACGGATTAAACATTTTCGGAAACATCAGTTAAAGAGCATTGACCATCATTTCAGTGGGGTAGCAACAGTAAGAACTTAACCATTCGTCATCGAAGCCTGCTGCATTGATGACCGGTGTCCACGCTGACGGGTCTTTAAGGAGTGAGCATTCACGGGCAGCAGATCGATTTCTGATGGTCAAATGAGGTTCGTTTATGGATAGCTACGGCTGAAACGGAGGATTAACCGACACACTACGGACTGTGAAAGGCTGTGTTCTTCAGGTGACGTTTATTCTTCGATACACGGCAAACGGATAGCAAGGTGAAACACTTGACCAACGAAAAACATTCCCTTAAAGATTTAAAAGGAAAAATAAAAGGGTTTGAACATTTTCAGTGACCTTGGAAGAGACTGTTAAATCGTTTGTTGTTTTGAAGACAATATATTTGTGTTTTAAGAGAAATATTTGTCTATTCAAAACGGGTATTTTTAAAATACTGTTGTTGCTAATGTTTGAGACTACATGTCATTTATACTGTTTGGGAATTTAAACTACTTTATAATAGTGCTGGACATATTTTATAGTTGTGTTTATTAGTCAGTTTTAAAATGACAGAGTTAAATTCTTCTTTTGATACTGCAGATTGTGAAAGGCATGTTAATAGTCTCCAACATGATATTGAAACCCTTAACAATGAGTATCAAACATCAGCAGATGGTTTAGAGAGACAACAGATAATGGAGACAATTGAGGCTAAAGAACAAATTCTGAGTGAACTTAAGTGTAAACTTAAAGAAACTTTAGAAGAATCTCAAGCTCCCCGACGTTCTGTTCGTCCACGTTATCTTACTCCAAAAATGCTTGCATTACAAAAGGAAGAAATTCAAAGGAAAGAAAGCAAGCTCCTCTCCATGTATGAAAAATGGAAAATGTTGGCACGTAAAGCCAGAGATCAACTCAAGTTTGATATTGCTGAGAGCCAGTTAGCATCTCTTATTGATACCCTGGAAGAGGGAAAGGAGAATGTTATGCATCTATATGTTGAGGTTAGAGACCATATTACACCATCTACTGAATTGAGATGCCGTATTGATGCTTGTGAGGCAGTGACAACAGATATAATTGAGATTGCTTATGAAGGAATATCAGGTATTGATGAATTTGATGCATATCAAGTAAAACATCGTTTAAAAGAACTGCTTGAATCTAGTTATGCTCGTTCTATCTATGGTTCCACTGTTTCCCGAATTAGTCAGAAGTCTACTGCTCCGTTAAGTCATCATACTGCATCTTCACTTGGAACTTCAAAACAAGTTGAAGCAGCTGCAGAGCTGGCAGCAAAGGAAGTTGAGTATAAAATACTAATGGAGGAAAATAAACGGAAGGAGAAAATTCAAGAATTGAGAGACAAACAAGAGAGTGACTTGAATGTTCAAAAACGTGAATTGGAGAAGTTACAGGCAGAAAAGGATTTAAGAGTAGCACAAGCTAGGTTTGAGGCCTATAATCGGACGGCAGTGCAAGAAGTTGATAATCCTGCAACAAACTATATTGTTAGAGAACCGCATTGCTTGCCTCAGAGTTCTTTCAGCCAACCTGCAAATAAACTAATTTCTTCATCTGAAAAGGAACTGCCATCTCTCGTGCAAGCCATGCAAGACAGTATAAATTTGAACAGACTGCCAGCTCCAGAGCCCTTTGTGTTTAACGGTGATCCCATTCAGTATGTCGAGTGGAAGGCTTCTTTTATGTCACTGATTGATCGAAAGAGTATATCTGCTGCTGATAAACTTTATTATCTGAAAAGGTATGTGGGTAGATCAGCACGCAAAGCTTTGGATGGTACCTTCTACAGAAGTGACAACGAAGCATATAAGGATGCCTGGAGCAGATTAGATCAAAGGTATGGTCAACCATTTGTGATACAACGTGCCTTTCGACAGAGGCTTGCAAATTGGCCTAAAATTCAGTCAAGGGATGCTGTTGGGCTCAGAGAGTTTTCAGATTTTCTTAATGCCTGTCAAGATGCCATGTCTCATGTTGCAAGTCTACAGATTTTAAATGACTGTGAGGAAAACCAAAGGTTAGTACAAAAACTTCCTGAATGGGCTGCTTCACGTTGGAATCGACAGGTTACACAAACCTTGAGAGACAATAAGGATTTCCCTGACTTTAAGGCCTTTGCAGCATTTGTTTCATTAGAGGCAGAGATTGGTTGTAATCCGGTCACGTCATCTTATGCTCTCAATTTAGCATCTGCTGAGAAACGAAATTTCAGAGAGTCTAAAGGAAACGTCTCAAGACGTATCAAGATTAATGTCCTTAATACGCAAACCGACTTGGGGCCCAATAGACAAAAGAGCATAAGGAAAAATACCAAACCTCCCTGTGTGTTTTGTCAAGATCCTAAACATCAGCTTTACGATTGTTCCAAACTGATGGCCAAGACACTAGTAGAACGGAGGGAATATGTGAAGGAAAATAATCTTTGTTATGGATGCCTGAAAACTGGCCATAGTGTAAGAGACTGTCGCCATCGTCTTTTCTGTAACGCATGCAAAGGGAGACATCCTACTTGCTTTCATGATGACAATTACATCAAAAGAGAAAGGTCACTCCCTGTAACATCATCCGATTCAAGGTCCAATGACTTGACAGCTGCTGTGTCCTTAAGTGTGTCCGGAAGGGGATCATCCTATACATCAATGGTCGTACCAGTATGGGTATCATCAAGCAAAGATGTGAGTACATAAAAATTAGTTTATGCCTTGCTCGATTCACAAAGTGATACAACCTTTATTGATCAAGAAGTGAGAAATGTCTTGCAGGCAGACAAATCTCCTGTAAAGTTAAAACTGACTACCATGTCTGGAAAGGATACTATAGTGAAGAGTGAAAGGATTTCAGGACTTCGTGTAAGAGGTTAAAGCTCTGCCACTTATATTGAACTCCCCCGTCTATACTAAAGACTGTATCCCAGTTAACCAGGCACATATACCCACAGGTGAAACGGCTAAACTTTGGAATCATCTTTCTGCAATTATTGATGAGATGCCCTCTTTGAAGGACTGTGAGGCTGGGCTTTTGATTGGATATAATTGTGCCAGGGCATTGGCGCCAATACAAGTGATCTTAGGAAAGAATGATGAACCCTATGCTGGCAAAACTGATCTAGGTTGGAGCATTGTTGGACCTTCATTACCTCGGCTCGACTCTTCTGGTGTCACAGGTATCTGTCATAGACTTTCTGTTAAAGAAATTCCTCCACTGACTCCAGCAGATGCCATTCGTGTTTTAGAATCTGATTTGAAAGATGCTAATGATGATAACAAAACCTTATCTCAAGATGACATCACATTTATGAACAAATTAAGTGATGGTATAAGGAAGAATTGTACTGGACACTATGAAATGCCTCTACCCTTTAAAGAAAGACCTAAGCTGCCAGACAATAGACAACTTGCCCTTGTGAGACTGAATCATCTAAAGAGGAAATTGTTAAAGGACCAAAGGTACAAGGAGCATTATGTGAAATTTATAGAGGATGTCATTGAAAGAGGAGAGGCAGAGGAAGTTAAAGATGTCGGGAATGAAGGCAACAAATGGTATGTTCCTCATCACAGTGTTTACCACCCTAAGAAACCAGACAAACTGAGAGTTGTTTTTGATTGTTCTGCGAGGTATGATGGAATCAGTTTAAATGATTATCTCCTTCAAGGACCTGACTTGATGAACAATTTGACTGGCATTCTTCTCAGATTTCGTCAACACCCTGTTGCTTTAATATGTGATGTAGAGAAAATGTTCCATCAGTTCCATGTGTGCAAGGCAGACAGAGACTTTCTGCGATTCTTGTGGTGGAGAAATGGAGACTTGAAAGAACAACCTCAAGAATATAGAATGAAATTCTATGAATTTAAAGAATTCTATGAAATTCTAGAATGAAATCTTTTTGGAGCGTCTTCATCTACAGGATGTGTGAATTATGGATTGAAGCATTTGGCTGAAGGTAATAAGGATCCGTATCCTTTGGGCTTTGACTTTGTAATAAATAACTTTTATGTAGATGACGGTGTTACAAGTGTACAGACAACAGAGGATGCAATTCAGCTTGCTCGAGAAGCTCGAAAACTTTGCGCTATTGGTGGTCTTAGACTTCACAAATTTGTGTCCAATGATAAAGCTGTCTTGGAAAGTATCCCTCCTTCAGAACGTGCTAATGATATAAAAGAACCTGATCTTTCGTTTGACGATTCCTTGATAGAGCGAACATTGGGAATTCAGTGGAATGTGGAACTTGACTGTTTTAAGTTTGATGTTTGTCTCAAGGAGCAGCCAGCAACTCGACGTGGAATCTTGTCTACGATTGCATCATTGTATGACCCATTAGGTTTTTTAGCTCCATTCATCCTTCGTGGAAAGAAGATGCTTCAGGAAGTATGTAGAAAGGGTGCAGGTTGGGATGACACACTGAGTTACGAGTTGCAGCCAAGGTGGGAGTGCTGGAAAAGGGATCTGAACAACTTGAAGAAAGTTACCCTTCTCCGCACATATGTTCCTTCTGCGTTTGGAAGGGTAAAAGAAGTGGAGCTGCATCATTTTTCGGATGCTAGTTCTAGTGGGTACGGGCAGTGCTCATATCTGAGATTAAAAAATGAAAGAGAAGATGTTCATGTTGCTCTTGCAATGGCAAAGTCTTGTGTGTCCCCGATAAAGATTACAACTATTACGAGGTTGGAGTTAACAGCTGCAGTTGTTTCAGTAAGTGTCAGTAGAATCCTTAAAGAAGAGCTTCAATATACAGACATTACCGAATTTTTCTGGACCGACTCTAAGGTTGTTCTGGGATACATCAATAATGAGGCCAGACGATTCCACACGTTTGTTGCTAACAGAGTACAAAAGATTAATTTAAGCACTGTGCCGCAGCAATGGAGATATGTTCCAACAAAAGACAATCCTGCGGATCATGCCTCAAGAGGTCTCACCGTGGATGAACTGATCTCGTCTAACTGGTTCACGGGGCTACAGTGTCCCAACTTTTTTGGAATCGGGTTTGTACTTCAGGAAGTATGTAGACAGGGTGCAGGTTGGGATGACACACTGAGTTATGAGTTGCAGCCAAGGTGGGAGTGCTGGAAAAGGGATCTGATCAACTTGAAGAAAGTTACTCTTCTCCGCACATATGTTCCTTCTGCGTTTGGAAGGGTGAAAGAAGTGGAGCTGCATCAGTTTTCGGATGCTAGTTCTAGTGGGTACGGGCAGTGCTCATATCTGAGATAAAAAAATGAAAGAGAAGATGTTCATGTTGCTCTTGCAATGGCAAAGTCTTGTGTGTCCCCGATAAAGATTACAACTATTACGAGGTTGGAGTTAACAGCTGCAGTTGTTTCAGTAAGTGTCAGTAGAATCCTTAAAGAGCTTCGATATACTGACATTACTGAATTTTTCTGGACCGACTCCAAGGTTGTTCTGGGATACATCAATAATGAGGCCAGACGATTCCACACGTTTGTTGCTAACAGAGTACAAAAGATTCATTTAAGCACTGTGCCGCAGCAATGGAGATATGTTCCAACAAAAGATAATCCTGCGGATCATGTCTCAAGAGGTCTCACCGTGAATGAACTGATCTCGTCTAACTGGTTCATGGGGCCAGGGTTCTTGTGGAATAAGGAAATTGCCCTCCCATCTAGTGAAGTTCCAGAATTACAACTAAGTGACTCTGAAGTCAGAAGTTTTCAAACATTTAACACAAAGGTAGTGGAGCAGGGAACTATTGTAAATCGCCTGTGCAAGTTTTCATCTTGGTCTAATGTGGTCAGAGCAATTGCACGCATTCAACGACGAATTAACAAGGATAAATCAAGCAGTCTTTCTACAGTTGAGGAGAGAGAAAGGGCAGAGTGCCTAATAGTCAAACTTCTACAAAACCACGTGTTTCACACCGAACTGAAAGTGTTAAGTAAAGGTGCCCAGTTGTCATCTCACAATGAATTGTACAGCCTTGACCCATTTCTCGACAGTGACGGTGTGCTTAAGGTGGGAGGACGACTTGGTAACTCTTCTCTTTGCCATTCACTTAAACATCCCGTAATTATTCCCAAAAACCATCATATTACAAGGTTGATCATAGCCGATTGCCATGAAATGGTCTTTAGGTAGGGTTGTAGAAACTACTATAGATTCAGATGGGCTTGTGAGGAGAGTTCGGGTTCATCTTGGTGATAAAAATTTGGGGGGAAATCTGGAGAGTCTTAGTAAGCTTTCCGTAATTGAACTTCCAGTCCAGAAGTTGGTTTTATTGTTGGAGGCTTGTTAATTCCTTTTTTTTCTTTTTTTTTCTTTTGTTGTTTTCTTAATTATGTATTTTTATATGCCTTGTATTGTGGGTCATGGTATTTTTGAAATCATTCGTGTATTGTGACTCATGATTTGGTGGGAGTGTAAAGGATTGCCAATTTGTTAAACCGAATATATGAAGTCTGCATTGCGTTGCATTGACCCTTTTGTACGGAACAGCTAAATTACTTTTATTTTGAAATGAACTTAACGCGCAAATCGGACTGTATAAATCACGACCCATTTCCGCCATTTGGGTGTGTGTGTGTGTGTGTGCACGCTTTGTGAAGGACGTAGCCTGCAGTTTGTGGCGTGTTTCTCCTTTTATTGTACTTGTGCATCTCACTGAAAAGGGTAATAAGGTAAATGATTTTGTACATTGTATGATGCGTAATGTAATGTCCGGTTTCGTATTTGGTTTATGTATTGTTTGTTTTTGTTTTTTGTGTTCGTAGTTCTTACGGTGTCTACTTGAATGTCAACGGATTAAACATTTTCGGAAATATCAGTTAAAGAGCATTGACCATCATTTCAGTGGGGTAGCAACACTAGCTGCTCTAGGCGCACCACAGGCCAGTCTCGCGAGACTGGTTCCCTTAGGAGGTCACCTGGCGGTGTGGGAGCCCCTGCCAAGTGTGCTTCATTGGGTCCTGCACCAAGCAGGCTCTGGTTCTATCAGTCGAGTCTCCCTAGCAGATGACGCGGGTCTGAGGACCGTTATTTTCAAGAGGAGACTTCAGCTATGAGGGTCCTGATGCTATGGCACAGGACCTCGGAGGGCAGGCCCCTCTGGGGAAGAGTGGTGTACACCGTATCAGACGGTGCCTGTCTCTACTTAGTGCCCTCAGGAGATCAGTCTGCCAACCTTGCCGGTGTTCCAGGGCGCAGCAGTCTCCGGCGAGCCCTTCTCTCAGTTACTGCCTGGAAACGTAGCGGTGCTAAGAGGCTCCACGGAGGTCTCTAGAGCAGCTAGTACGGCCGGCCCCTGCCGGTTCGCCGCTTCAGGACACCGAGCTAGCTGCTCTCATTACACCAGAGGTCAGTCTCGGGAAACCTTGGTTCTTGTCTCAGGGCCCGGTGCTGGGAGCTCCTGGTCGCCGCGTACGCCAGCGACGGATGCATCCCTCACCAGTTGGGGTGCGGTCATGAGTGGCCACCCTGCCCGCAGTCTGTCGAGTGCTCGCCATCTGACGTGGCATATCAATTGTCTGGAGATGCTGGCCATGTTTCGAGTTCTGAAACACTTTCTCCCAGACCTAAGAGGTCACCATGTGTTGGTGCGCACCGACAACACAGCGGTGGT
>NW_015537950.1:36857-46279 GCF_001515605.1 Sinocyclocheilus anshuiensis
GCTGAGGCCCGGGGAATGGATGCTTCACCCCGAGGTGGTGAAGCAGATATGGAGAGTGTTTGGCCAGGCTCAGGTGGGCCTGTTGCGACTCATATGATATTGCACTGTGCCCTCTGGTTCTCTCTGACTCATCCAGCTCCACTGGGGCTGGATGCCATGGTACAGACATGGCCGAGGCTTCGCCTGTACGCCTTTTCTCCGATTTTTCTGCTCCCGGCAGTTCTGGAGAGAGTGCGCCGGGACGGGACCCGTCTGTTGTTAGTATCCCCGTTCTGGCCGGGCCGAGTTGGGTCTCAGGCCTGATTTCTCTCCTCGATGGCGCTCTATGGGAGATTCCCGTCAGGAGAGATCTCCTCTCACAGGCGGAGGGCGCGGCCCCACCCGGAGCTGTGGGTGTTGTGGGTGTGGCCTCTGAGGAGGCACAACTCATAACTTCCGGTCTCTCAACCGAGGTTGTTGAGACTATCCTCCATCCAGAGCTCCCTCTATGAGGAAACTGTATTTCTGCGGACACCGCCAGCCCGACCCAGCTAACTGCCCGTTTTGTACAGTTCTGGAGTTCGTGCAGGCCTGTTTATCCGCAGGGTTGACCCACTCCACCCTAGAGGTCTTCGTGGCGGCCACTGCGGCCTACCACGCCCCTCTCGGTGGCCATTCAGTGGGAAGACACCCTCTTCTTACACGTTTCCTCTGTGGTGCGCTGAGGCCGAGGCCGAGGCCAAAGAAGCTTATGCTAAGTGGTGGATCAGGATGCTATTCCATAGCCTCGAGTCCTCTGATCTCCCCTGTCCTTTGGGGGTCAAGATTCACTCCTCCAGAAGTTGGCCTTCGGGATGGCGGGCCCCGCCTACTTCTCTCGCCCTAGCTGTGCAGTCTTCCACACTAGGCAGAGATTTGGAAGTCTGGTGGCGTGGGCATTCTCGTTCCCCTAGCGTTTTCCGACGCAGCTCGAGTTCCTGAAGAGGAACGTCTCAGGTTACGTATGTAACCCTGGTTCCTCGAGGGAACTAGACGCTGCGTCTCGGTGCCATACTTCCGGCATCCCTGCCAGCGCTTGCCTCATTCCTGAAGCTGACGCTGGCTCCGCCGCACGTGCTTTTATAGCTTCCTGGTCATGAGCTTCCCGCTCAGCTATTGGACTGATTTCACATGTTATTCAGAGCGTGGTCACAGAAGGCGTTCCCCTAGCGTTTTCCGACGCAGCATCTCGTTCCCTCGAAGAACCAGGGTTACATACGTAACCTGAGACGTTTCTCTCCCTATACCAGTTTTATCTAAAACTACTGACTTTTGTTAACACTTTTAGTAGAGATTGACACATTACTGTTACACTATTTAATCTTTGTGTTCTCACGAACCTTAAAATAAAGTTTCACACAAATAAAAAAGAAAAACACACATTCAGTAAGAGGTTTAAGGTCAGTTCTGTGGGTTGAACGATGAAGGTGGTGTAGAAACAACACCACTACAATAAATAAAAACAAAACAAATGTGGAGACTACAAGTGAAATCACAAAAAAAGCAACAGTTAAATTCACAATACGGTATATCTATTTAAATATAATTAATATTTACACCACACAGACAAACACATTCAGTATATGACTATAATTCATATATAATTCATTCAAACGGCTCCCCGTATGTAACATAGGTTTCATTCTTTTTTTTTTGGTAGCATATTCAAGTTTTTGCTTATCATAATAGGATGGATAATCTCCCGCTGAATTTGATGTGATAGACTTCATGTTGAAATGAGGGTCTCACCTCCTCCTGGGTCCAAAGCATTTTCCTTTAGCTATGATTTAGTAACAACCCTGCTAAGATTTCTTCAATGTGCTTTAGCCCTCACCCACCCCTTCCCTTTAAACCCATTTGCTCATACAGAAAGACTGAAGAGAGAGGAAACATATAGTAGCTAGTAGTTTCCATGCATGCTGATCACATGACCATGCTGTGCTGTGATCTGTAAAATAGACAGATGTTTAAATGTTTACAATTTTCATTCATGAAAATGCATAAAAAAGTTCAAACAACAGTATATTTTTGCAGCATGTGTACTGTGCACAATATAGTTTCAGCATGCTGGGGATTTGCAACAGCAAAACAACAACAATAACAAAGTTTTGGTCGAAACAAAATTATGAAGGGCTTTTTGGTGCAAGAAACCTAACCTAACATTGTAAATGGACACAAATCACAAATATATACACTGTCATTCAAATGTTTGTGGTCAGTAAAATGTATTGAAGGCAGTAAGATGCATTAAACAGATCAAAAAGTAGCAGTAAAGACTTTTATAATGTTACAAAAGATATATAAGTTAGAAAAAAAAAGGTATTATAGTCTAAAAATAATCTTGCATGGATTTTCAGTAGTGGGCACAGATGTTTGGACCACAAAATGTTATGTGTGTCATGTTCAGGTTCAGGGCTTGTTCACTCACCAGTGCAGAGCTGGAGCTCACATCTCATTGGAGAAGGAGGTGGGCTCACCCTGACCATACTGATTATAGCCTCCGCCTTCATATCCACCGCCCTGCTGGCCGTAGTCGGGCTGGTACCCGCCCTGAGAGCTGGCGTAAGGTTCCTGGCCATAACCTTCTTGCCCATAGCCTAGAAAAATAAATTTAAAGGAGAATATAGTGTTAAGTTGTGACTATCATAAATATAACACCACAGAAATATCTTAATGGCCCCGTATTTAAGCTTAAAGTGATAGTTCACTCAAAAATGAAAATTCTGTCATTAATTACTCACCCTCGTGTCGTTCCAAACCCGTAAGACCTTCGTTCATCTTCGGAACACAATTTAAGATATGTTTGATGAAATCTGAGGGCTCTCTGACCCTCCCATAGACAGCAAGGTAACTACCACGTTCAAGGTCCAGAAAAGTACCAGGATGATCGACAAAGTAGTCCGTGTGACATCAGTGGTTCAACTGTAAAGTTACTAAGTTACGAGAATACTTTTTTGCGCAAAAAAAACAAAAATAACGACTTTATTTGTTGAAAACAAAAATAACGACTTTATACAGTCGATACTGTTACTGAATGCATGTTACATGATACTGTTGTGAATGCAGTAGAGATGAAAGTGACGCAGTAGAGACGAAAATGTGGAATAAAGTCATTATTTTTGTTTTCTTTGCACAAAAAAAGTATTCACGTAGCTTCGTAACTTTACAGTTGAACCACTGATGTCACACGGACTACTTTGTCGATCATCTTGGTACTTTTCTGGACCTTGAACGTGGTAGTTACCTTGCTGTCTCTGAGAGGGTCAGAGAGCCCTCAGATTTCATCAAAAATATCTTAAATTGTGTTCCAAAGATGAACGAAGGTCTTACGGGTTTGGAACAACACGAGGGTGAGTAATTAATGACAGAATTTTTTTCATTTTTGGCTGAACTAACCCTTTAATCCAGACATTAAAATCTTGCACTGTGACTGTAATGCCCACCCTGGCCGATGGAGTCTGGTGCTGGCTGCTTCTCTCCTGACGGCATGTAAGTGCCAGCAAAGGATGCAAGCCAACCGGTTTCCTTGAAGACGAACCACAGGTTCCCTGCCCACAGCACCACATTACAGAAGCCAAATGCCTGCGGCAATCAGATATATCAGCCAAATGCTTACTTGCACATATGCATTCATTTGTCTACCCAAATACATCTTCACCCTGCTTCACCTGATGAAGCTACTGACCGTTTCATTAGACTAAACATGTACGGTTCACACTGGATGTTACAACATCATTCTTAGTTCTATTTTGACAGCAAATTTGTTTTCGTGCCATTAAAAATGAACATTGTGGAGAGAAAAACTTTCCTATCTTGAATGTAAAAGTTTATTTACAGATGAATCAACATCATGAATCAAAGTTGAATTTTTCTCAACTTTTTCTCATTAAATATATTTCTAAAGATGCTGTTGACATGAAACTTTCACCAGATGTAGGTAACAACCCAAGTAACCCACACATACAAAGAAAACAATACAAATAAGTTCAGAAATAAAGTTCTGTGTAATAAAATGGAATGACTCAGGGGGAAATTATTGAACACACTTACTGAAATTTATTTAATACTTCGTACAAAAGCCTTTGTTGGTAATGACAGCTTCTAGACGCCTCCTGTCTGGAGAAACTAGTCGCATGCATTGCTGAGCTGTAATTTTTGCCCATTCTTTCACACAAACAGTCTTTGAATCTTGAAGCTTCTGTGGGCTTCTTCTATGAACTCTAATCTTTAGATCTTTCCATATATTTTCTATTGGATTCAAGTCAGGTGATTGGCTGGGCCATTCTAGCAGCTTTACTTTCTTTCTCTGAAACCAATTGGGAGTTTTCTTGGCTGTGTTTGGGATCAGTGTCTTGCTGAAATGTCCACCCTTGTTTCATCTTCATCATCCTGGTACTATAGGTTTTGGGACTGAAGCAGCTAATATTAATTTCCACTGACTAGTTGCAGGATTGCTTTCTAATTACTGATAGATTTCAGGTGGTGTCGTGGCTTTTCATGCCCTTTTGCACCTCACTTCCTTCATGTGTTCAATACTTTTTCCCCTGTGTCATTCCATTTTATTACACAGAACTTAATTTCTGAACTTATTTGTATTGTTTTCTTTGTATGTGTGGGTCACTTGGGTTGTTACCGACATCTGGTGAACATTTCAAGTCAACAGCACCTTTAGAAATATATTGAGAAAAATGGTGACGTGTTCAATACTTATTTTACCCGCTGTAAATACTATTATAGTAGTTATTAATAATATTTTTAATCATTTCTATATTTTCAGTTTAAAATTTTATTTTAGTTAAAATGTTAGTAATTTGTTATGTGCTTTTGTCATTTTATATGAGTTATTTTTAAATATTTAATTTAGCTTTAATTTATATTTTTTATTAGTTTAGTTTTAACTTTTAATTTTTTTAGTTTTCAAAAGTTTTTCATTTTAATATTTCAAATATATTTCCGCTTTATTTCAATAAACGTAAACAATTTTAAATGGTTTTAGTTTTCATTAACAATAACAATACCGATCACTGTTAAATTTAGCAAACTGAATGAACAAAGGTTGTTTCAAAGTATTTCTAACATGGATGAATTATTTAGCATGAAATGTTGTTAAATGGAAAAAAAACCCAGCTTTCATTATTTCAACCACATTTCAATGCTGAAGTTCAGTAACATTCTGGCTGGGTTTGTATACAGCATTGCATAATGCAGCATAATTATCAGTGCATGATTATCATCCAGGAGTCACATCATCTTGTCATTCCTCATTTGCATAATGCTGAACCTGTCTCAACTGCCCACATGTGCAGCGTCGGCGCCACGGGGGGGCCCCAGGGGGCCCGGACCGGCCACCTAGGTCACTGTGCCCCCTCACCTCTGGTAAGAACATCACCCCGCCCCCCGAACGCGATTTCAGCAGCTAGAACTCAGCACCACTGTGCCCTCTTACTTCTTACTTCTTACATAATAATTAACTAAATATTTTTTAAAAGCTATTTTGTAAATAATTTCTTTTTTTTTACCGTGAATACAGATAATAAATTAATTAAGAGTAGAAGTTGACTAAAAAAATACTTAACGTCATGACGTATAGGTATAGTCATAATCAGCCAATTACATACAAGCTGCTATTACGGCAGTGACGTAATTTAGTTGACGGTTGAGCGCGGTGGTGACTCATAAGTGCAAACTGTGCGAAGCTGTTTTTTTTTCTAAAATATTTAACGTTTAGCTTAATTCAGCGAGCTATGCTAGCGGTAGACCCCCCCAGTGACACATCGAGGCCCCCACGTTCCGTATGCCCTGGCGCCGACCCTGCACATGTGTCATCGTCAAATTCTAGGAACACATTTAATATTTGTGCATAATGACAGTGTTAAACTCTCTGTACCCACCACAGAAGTGTTTAGGCCGGACATCACGGGCTCATGGATTTCTTTGCAGCGGTTTTCCTCGCGGTCACACGCAGGGATGAGGTTGATGACCTCATCAGGGTCAGTGGCCCTCTTCACATCCGAGAGACCTTTGGCCCACGCCGATGAACTCACCAACCACATAAAGGTAAAAATAGCTGTCACCACAAAATCCTGTAGAACGACAAAACACAACTATAATTCAGATTTTGGAAGTGCATAATTATAATTTTTTTCACTGGAATACACATTTTAATGGGTTATATAATATTGAAATAATTAAATATTATGCTTTCACTACCATCCTGATATGCTGTGACATTCCCCCTGTTAAAAAGAATCTTTCTGACATAATATTTAAAGAGAAAGACATTTTTTTAACCTCATGGCTCCAGCAGAAGTAAGCTTTTCTTACAGTCTTTCACTATGATTGCACTTTCATCAAGCTCAACAGTTCTCAATAGTTTTCCCATAATATGGAGAATAGTCATAGTGATCAGTTTATTATAGGAATATTATGCTTGGCACAAATGTAAGAATACTGACTAAATAATCTAGTGGATCCAGTGACATTTGTTAGTTAAGGCTGTTAGACATTTTGCACTCATCTTCAGTCTCATAACATTATATATTTTGACATATCAAAAAGAAATATCATGGGTTATTACAATTGTTGGTAACACCTTACTATAAGGTTCCATTCGTTAACATTAGTTAACTACCTGCTCGCCAATGGATGCTCTGCAGTGAATGGGTGCCGTCAGAATGAGAGTCTAAACAGCTGATAAAAACATCATAATAATCCACACCACTCCAGTCCAGCAATTAACATCTTGAGAAGCCAAAAACTGCATGGTTGCAAGAAACAAATCCATCATTAAAACATTTTTAACTTTTTACTTCTGGCTAAAATACAAGTCCATAATCCATAACAACACTTCCTCCAGTGAAAAAGTCCATCTCCTGTTGTACTCTCACATCAAAATCCACAGACACATTTGTTTAGAGCTGCTTTTGCTGTTTTCTTTTCGTTTGTAAATGGTGCTTGATCTGTGTAGATTTCTCTCCTGATTCATAGAACTCAGCAATATTATGGATTAATACAGTAAATGATGGATTTGTTTCTTACACTCACAAAGCTTTTGGCTTCTCAATATGTTAACTGATGGACTGGAGTGGTGTGGATTACTTGTGGATTATTGTGATGTTTTTATCAGCTGTTTGGACTCTCATTCTGACGGCACCCATTCACTGCAGAGCAAGTGAAGTAATGATACCTTTCTACAAATCTGTGATGAAGAAATAAACTCATGTACATCTTGAATGGCTTGCGATTGGGTACCTTTTCATTTTCAACTATTCCTGTCATGGACATGAGCTAAAATGAACTAACAATTAACTTAAACAGCCTCATCTTTCATACATTTGTAGATCATGATAACCACAGATACAGCACCTCACTACCTAATTGCCTTATCTTGGCATTGTAAGCATATGATTTAAAAACATTTTTATATAAAAGTATTAGTAGAACATTTTATACATCTTTATTTGACCTCAAAGCATATCAGCAACCCCACAACCCCCCGTGAACTAAAATACCTTTCACTGTATTTTAACAAGCAACATACAGTATAAATCACACAAAAAAGTTATATTATAGTTACGTTTTACTAGTGGCCAATTTTTGGAAGGGCTTTTTTTCTTTTTCTATAATTACAATAATGCAGTATCAGTCACACTGCATTATTGGCTCAGACTCCAAAAATGTTCCATGAAGCAAAGATGGCAAAATTATATACAGGTGCATCTCAATAAATTCGAATGTCGTGGAAAAGTTCATTTATTTCAGTAATTCAACTCAAATTGTGTCACAAAGCTTTTGGCTTCTCAATATGTTAACTGATGGACTGGAGTGGTGTGGATTACTTGTGGATTATTGTGATGTTTTTATCAGCTGTTTGGACTCTCATTCTGACGGCACCCATTCACTGCAGAGCAAGTGAAGTAATGATACCTTTCTACAAATCTGTGATGAAGAAATAAACTCATGTACATCTTGAATGGCTTGCGATTGGGCACCTTTTCATTTTCAACTATTCCTGTCATGGACATGAGCTAAAATGAACTAACAATTAACTTAAATAAATAACATTAAGAAATATCAATAGCATATGTATTGTTAACATTAACTAACAGGACATTGTAAAATGTTACTAAATAGTTTACAGCAAGAAGACTGCAAGACTCACAGCCTGAGCTCCTTTGTTTCCCTCGCGGTATTTCTCCAGGAGGAAGATGTACACAGAAATGGCTGCCATTGAATAAAGGAAGGAAAAGACTCCGATGGTGACAAAGAACTCAGCAGAGGAAGAGTTGTTTCCCACCAGAAACAGACGTTCAGGCTCCGGCCCTTTACACGTAGGAGCATCAAACCATACCTGGTGCAGTCTGTGGAGAAAATCACTTGGTAAATGTCTGTCAGCAGTTACATTCCCTTGACCAGATTCAAGTTAATTCACGAGAGTAAGTTTAAAACATTAACATTAAAGACTTTTTAAGACACTTTAAACCCTTTTGAAGCAGTGGCGCCTTCAGATGTACAGCATGAACGCTCCGACTGACCTAAGAAAGGTTTTCCCTGCCAATATTTCTGCAGTTATTACAGTATGTGTATGTCCTGTGTTTCTGATGAAGGCTATCATTTGTAAATTAATTTTTTTTTTTTAGTTCTAATTCTTTTAATTATTTTTTTTCCTTCTTTTTTTCAGCCAAATGGGTTTACAAAACGGCCTGAATCGACTCACATTCATCTGGACCGCTCTCGCATTCAAACATCTAAAATGTAGGGTTTCTGCATGGTTTTTAAGCTCAAATTTAAGACCTTTTTTAAGATCTGCACGAATAAAATTAATACCATATGAGTGGGGCAGGGCAATGTCTATAGTAACATATTAAACTGTTCAATGACTTAAAAAAAAAAGCATGATTTACAACTCAGATACAAGTTTTCCCAAAAACAAAAAGTTTTATAAAAATGATACATTATGTCTGCTGTGCCGTGATCTAACTGGACGGGAATGGCAGTGGGACACTGACCTGAACGGGTAGCCAAACTCAACCTCGATGTTCAGGTCACTCTCTGAGCGGTTGTGACACTCCACGCTCATACGAAACACTCCAGAGTAACCGCCGCAGGTGGAGAACGCAAAGATGGCAAAGAACTGAGGAGGAGAAGACGAGAGAGTCAGTTATTCTGAATAAGTGTGCAGAAAGGCAACTAGCATGAAACAGATGCTCATGTACAATAATCCGTAGTTCCCAACCTTTTTTCCTCAGGGCCCCCCCCCACGTACATATGTGACAATCTGAGCACAACCCTCAAATATATATATATATATATATATATATATATATATATAGTTTTATAAAAGTAATTAAAAAAGTAAAAAAAATATATATATAAATGTTTAAAATAATAAAAATGTTCACTTT
>NW_015537950.1:46804-47801 GCF_001515605.1 Sinocyclocheilus anshuiensis
ACTTTTCCACGACATTCTAATTTATTGAGATGCACCTGTATGTATGGAAAATATGTCCATATTTACTCTATATACAGTGTATATGTATATGGCTGCAAATGCTGAATTTTCAGCATCATTACTCCAGTGTCACATGATCCTTCAGAAATCTTTCTAATATACTGATTTGCTGCTAAAGAAACTGAAAACAGTTGTGCTGCTTCATTTTTTGTGGAACTGTGATTCAATACCATTCAAAATTGTTGAGTAAGTAAAAAAACAAACAAAAAAATTAATTAAAACTTCTATTAAACAAGGGTGCATTAAATCATCAAAAGTGGCAGTAAAGACATTGATAGTGTTAGAAAAGATTAACATTTCAAATAAATGCTGTTCTTTTGAACTTTATATTCATCAAAGAATCCTGGAAAATTGTATCATGATTTTCACAAAAATATGAAGCCATTTTCAACTGCTGAACTGGATGATAAGCCTATTAGCTTTGCACAATGCAAGCTGGATAAGAAATGTTAACTATTCAAAATGTTACACACTATCCATCAAAAGTTAGGTGTAAATAATGATTTTTAATGTTTTTAAAAGAAAGAAGTCTCTTATGCTCACCAAGGCTTCATTTATTTGATCAAAAATACAGTAAAAATAATAATAATGTGAAATATTATAACAATTTAAAATAACTGTTTTCAATTTGAATACATGTTAAAATGTTAATATATAAAAGTTAATTTATAAAGTTAAAGTTCTAAAGTAAAGTAAAAGGTTTATTCCTGTGATCAAAGCTGAATTTTCAGCATCATTACTCCAGTCTTGCCCCTTATAGACTTGCACTCTATTAATTTGCTGCTTGTTTTCTTAAAAAAACACTAGCTTCCCTAATCTTTTTTGTATTCTATCTATTTGTTTTCTTTTTATTTATTATACAATTAACTAAAAGCAAAAAAGGCCTCTAACACTAGCTTGCTCTGTTCTTTTTCTATTCTATCTGTTTTCTTTTTAT
>NW_015537950.1:47818-57178 GCF_001515605.1 Sinocyclocheilus anshuiensis
GCTGAAACTTGTTATAGCACTTGCATATCATTGCTCTTTTGTTGATTTTGATTGCTTCCATTGTCCTCATTTGTAAGTCGCTTTGGATAAAACCATCTGCTAAATTACTAAATGTAAATATTTAATGATATATTTAAAAAAATATATATGGCTTTACTTGTAAAATTCTAATTAAAAATGTCAATTAAAAGAAAGGAGTTACATTTCAAATATAAAATAAAGAGAAAACACAGAAGTGAGCACGTTCTAGTGATTTTATGGATACTTAGCAAATGAGATGAGGCGACAAACATGAGGCGTTAACAAATTATCACAGTAATGTTAGTGAACTGACTGGAATTAAAGCAGTAATTACAGAACACCTAGCATTAGCCAGTGTACTAAAGTCACAATGGTGCAGGCACGTGCTCACACACACACACACACACACACACACACACACACACACACACAGACAGAGATTAGTTGGTAAGAGTATTTTTACCACATCCTCCCTTCACTGCAGGAAGATCCGATTGAATAGAAAATCCAGCTATTAATCTTAACTAAGGTGCTTCACCATCTGTCACCACACACACTGTGCCGATCTACTAAATGTCACTCTGCGCACACACACATTTACACACAAACACACACATAAGCTCTGTTGCAAAACCTAGGGAGCTTCCTCACAGCCTACACTGGCAGCATCCAAACCATCACGGAAAAAGTGACTGATCTGGAACGCTTGACATAGACACAAACTCTACGTGCCGGAAATAGCACTCTGCATGCTATTTAATTTATTTAAAGTCTGCACTAAAATGTATTTAGTTTATTATACATGGTTTATCCATGCACATCATTAATTGTATTTTTTTTTCTTAAATTCATGTGCCCTCGACATCTCTTCTCCGATGATGTGTTTATTGGCATGAGGGCGGGACAAAAACCTCCTCTGTCCAGCAACCTGTCAATCCCATGAGATTGCAGCAATAGAGTGCATTAGTACCCGCCCACATTTTTTTTCCAGAAGTATTTTTTCCCATTCATTCTTCCCATAGGGATTTTTTCGTTAAAGTGCTATAAGCCATGAGCCAAACCAACCATCTACAAGGAGAATCATATAATTACAAACTTTTATTTGAAGCAAAAAAGTATTTGAAATCATACAAAAAACAAAGGTACAAGACTGTGTAATAACAGCTTTAGTGAAAGAATAAACTACAATCCCACTGCAAATGAGAAAAATATAAAACTAAAATGTTGATTATATAAAAACAATATATTTTAAGTTAATTGCAATATATGTACAAACACAATTTTGAGAGCTTTTAGGAAGGCTGACTCAATGACATAATTTGTGGTGCTTTATGGCAGTGGGCGGAGCTAAAGATCACCTCTGATTGGTGGAATTTTCTGTACAGCATATAATGTAGTTTTTCAGCATGAATTCTGCTATTAAACATGATTATTTTAAAAATAAGATGAAAAATTGTGGACTGACAGCAGAAGCAAATGCTATCATTTAACAACCTCACAGTAGGTCTGTCTGTAAACGTTTATAAGTTCAAAGGACAATGATCCAATGACACAATCAATTTCCGATGGACCAAATTGAATCCCGCCCTACATTTTTTCTCTTTCAAGTAACAGTTGGATACACACTTCCTACGTGCAATAGTGAAGAAAACACGATTACAACTTCTGTTTCATTCAGTTGATGTTAGCATGTTGCTAAGCTAATGGAGTAAACTCTAATAAGCATTAAATATTTTGTAAATCTTTTGTGCTCCGCAGAATCAAGAAATTCATACAGGTTTGGAACGACATGAGGGTGTGTAAATGATGACAGAATTTGGGTAAACTATCCATTTGAAAAACATGAATACACAAAATGAATCAACGACATGGATCGTAACTGAATCACTACTAAATTTTGATTTTTGATTTTTCAAAACGAATCAGCACTGATGCAGCAACACTGTCAATGTCTTGCTGTTCAACATGGGAGAATTAAAATTTCAGTGTTGATTTATTCACAATTTGTTCACATGTTAACAGCCATTTAGCATTAATCATTGTTTCAATGTTTTTCTGACAATGAAACAAAAGCTGACTTTTAGTTAAACCACATTTCAAGGTTGAAGGTGGGTCACATCATGGCTGGTAAGTAAATAAGTTGATTTTTATTTATATTACAATTATATTAATTATTTACAGTAATTGCACAACATGTGAATCTTGGTACACAAATAGTCACTGGCATAATATGGCACAAGCACCAGATGTAATGAACACAACACTTCTTATTGCACTGAGTGATTATATTTGTTAGATGGCTACAGGACTGATGAAAAAGATGATACAAAAAACAACAGAAAGAATATCACGCAAGATCAATCGTTTTGCTTTTGCATTAATAAAGGGCCAGGGCTTCTACTTTATTTGTAATACTGTATATCTTGACAGCTGTTGAAAAAAAAAAAAAGAAAGAATTCCAAAAATAAAACAAGAATCGAAACATCCGATAGGAATTTCAGATCCAGGATCTTGTTTGATTCCTAGAATCCTGCTGGATATTGTGTGAACTCTGCTTGGTTTGTAATTAAATCACGTCTTGCAGAACAGCTACAGCTTTAGAAGTTTTCAAATCCCCACAGATTTTCTTTCAGTTCTTTTTGATACACGGATATCTCATCCAGCTGGTTCAGTTAGGAATTATGTGTTCCCATTTAGGACATCTAGGTTTTTGCTTAGTGTTATTGTAATCCTATAATAGGGCTGGGCGATATAGCTAAAAAATGTATCAACGATATAATGTTTCATATCGTTCGGTATCGATAATTATTGACATTTTTCAATTCAATTTCAACCTTTTTTAAAACAAAGAGCAATAGAAAAAAGTGTTTAAATTTAACCACTGTATTTTTAAATTAACCCAATTCATTGAGACAAACAACAAATATTTTTTTGTTTTAAAAGTCAAACACAATAAAAATTAAATATCTAATTTCTAATGTTTTATATGCAGATTAAATAGGTTTTAAGGAAACTTTTGGCTTGTCTCCCAAGGCCACAGGAGGGCGCAATGAGCAAAATAATGCAGCACATTTAAATGGTCAACGCAGGGAAATAACTGTCTCTAAAAAAAACCGTGCATTCTAAATTAACTCATATAAATCAAACATAATTTCATAAATTGCATAAACAATTATGAACAAAACAGCATCACGTATTTATGCATTGCTTAATCCAAAGAGCCGAAGTGCCATTCACACAGATTGCATTTAAAAACACATGAGACGTAGTGAAAAGGAATAAACCTCCACAAATTCGCGACGTGTTTTCTAAAAGTTTAAACTGTTTTAGCTTTGCATGGCTTTCTATACATCTCTTGTGTGAGACGCGAGTGCAGCAGTCATATTTGTCCGTCTAAAAAATGCGCTGAATATGCGTTCTGTGTGAATGGCTTGGTTTCGGTTTGAACCTAATCAAGATCTACTCCGCATTGCGCTTCTATATTTCTCTAATATTTTGAATGAATAACGCAGCAGCGGCGCGTCTCGTGGGCTAGACTAACAAAACATTAAAATGCAACAACGTCACTTACATCATTATCACCGCATCTCGTGCGCCACTGATGATGCTCCCTCGCACTCCTAGTCCTAACATTCAAATGCAAATGTTTATTTTAAATTCGACTAATATTCATTCTTTATTCACAATCTCCTCATCACAGGCAGGCACAGCACTCATTTCAGCATGTGTTTGTGTTTGTGTGTGCTGTCTGCGTCACTCATAGCACGTGACTATATCGTGCGCTATATCTAACTTTTTTTATATCGTTATCGAAGAAGGTGTACCGTCAATAAATATCGATACCGTTTTATCGCCCAGGCCTATCCTATAAGAAAATTGACATTATGATCATGTAGGATTGGTTCCAAATGAGGAGAGGAGTCCTAAAAGCCTTCCTTTAGGATTTTCAACTGTAAGGAATAAATGAAAGAAAGAATAATGACTGATGTAACTAAAATTCCGTTTTTTTTTTCTATTGTGATCCTAACAATTTATAGAGGCATGAAAATGCCCTAAAGCACTGTGCTGCATTTATTGGCTCTAGTTTATACTGAAGTCAGAAATAAATTAAAAACATTTAGATCACTGTTATGTTGTCATCATATAAAAATGTCTATTATTGTATATTAAGATATTAAATCTGTTTAAACTATTCTGTTTGTTTTTTCAATTTTGAAATAACAGTAGCTCAATCAATGTGGGTTGAATTTGTGAATGCATCCAAACCATATTTATACAATAAAGCCTCATTTCAACCGCAGACTTTGACATCATTCTGCAATTTTGACAAAGTTTTGCTGGAAAGAACCAAGACCATATGTTTACTGAGGATTCATGCCAGCTCTGGTCTCTAAATGTCTGTCTAATTCTGAGCAATTAATTATTGTAGGAAGCTTTAAATAGAAAATTAGTCAGAACTGGCCATAAACACATGGCATATCACAGCGAACCAAAGTGTCAGAAGAACCCAGTATATCTGCCTAATGTTTTAATACAGCAGAATTTCAGGGGAAAAAATTTTTAAAATGTAACTGAATTCAATTATTGTAATTAAATTATTAATGTATCAATAGTGTATTAAATTATTAATGTAAAATATGTATTTTACAGCTTCAAAGATGCACAAACACACTTGTTTGCAAGCTCACAGGTTAGAATTGTAGATGATTCATAACGGACAGCTTTGATTTCCTAGATCTCTTGACTGTAAACTAGCGTTAGGTTCCTCTCCAAGCGTGGGTTACGCAAGCAGCAGTGACTGTTCAGAGCCTACCACTCCAGCTGTGAACAATACCATGCATGTGTGTGTTTTGTTTACTGCCAGCTATTATTGAGATTAACTAGATTTGTGATTCTTGTAAGAAAATACCAGTGCTTTCAGTAAAATTACAGTTTTACAAAGTTGCAAACCTAAGATATTCTACAGTTTTGTAGAAGGAAATAATATAAAGGAAAGAAAAAGGCATTATGTTTAAAAAAAAAATAGCAAGATTAAAAACAACACCATGCAAGGTCTTTAATTACTCACCCATTGTAAGATTTTAATGAACCCTAATGGCTGTTTGATGACTGTGAACTGCCCAGTGGACACCAGCTAAAAAATAAACACATAAATAATATCAGCAACAAAAATTACAGCTATATAAAACATCAAACCTGGTATGTGAAAAATGAGTACACTTTAGCACACTTTTAAAAAGAGTACTTACCGTATATATACTTCAGTGTGAACTGATGTTTTCAGGCACTTAAATGCATGTTAACTGCAAGTAAAGTTGTATTTAAACTACATTAACTACAACAGAGTGGCTTTCTGAACCACTTAAGTAGGACTATCCTTATATGTAATGTCATAATTATTTCTATTGTCCTTGAAATATGTTTAGCTGAATGTACTGACAAGCACTTGTTAAACTAAAATATACTTTAATGCTATTTCTATTGAAACTTGTATGCCTTGTATTTGAATACATGTATAATTACAGATTTGTAATGATGAAGTTGCAGTTCAGTACATTTAAAAATATATTAACTTTAAATTGAAAATGAAATGACACACTACAGTTACAATTATAATCAAGTACTGTACATGCTTTAGGATGTCGGTCAACACATTAAAATAAGTGTACTTCTGTAAAGCCACACAAAATTGTATTAATTTTAAAATGTACCGTAAAATGAAAAATTTGACATTGATTACAAAATGTAGTATCTAGAGCATCTATCTGTCTGTGTGTGCACTGTATGGGGTATTTTGCAGCTTATTACCTCTACTGAGCACACGGTCACATATTATGGTGGATAATGCAGGTATGTTGCATTTGGCTTCTTTCTCTTAATAAATACACTGTAATAACCTGACCGTGATGACGACAGAGAGACCAATAGAGCGCACGCGAGAGGAGAGCATTAGAATTAGTCAAAGCTGCTTATCTCAACGTTACCTTTATGAAAGTGCAACTGGCGAGCATTTACAGGCTACAGATACATCTGACTCGCACAGCGGGCGCAAGGCCAGAGAGCACGCGAGTGAATGCGGCACTTCACATGTCATCTCTCACCTCGCGCTTTAATGCAAACCATATGCCATCTGCTGTAACCCAGCGTGTGATACCCCTGTTCTGTTACGATGTGATAACTGACAAACACTGACTGAATAAAAACTATTCTGAAGTCTGAGTGAATCGTTTGAGCGAATCGGTTCTGTCGGACAGCTTGGCTCGATGAACTAGTTCACCGAATCGTTTGTGGCGTCGATCAAAATCAGCACTTTAAGTTTAATTCTTTGGCTATATAGGTTGGCTACAGTTCCACAATATTCACCTACTCACAGTTTTAGTCAGAAAATTCTTCCTGAATTTGGGAATCGGTTCGATCGAATCACTAAAAAGAACCGGTTCAAAAAAGATTCACTCGCGAATTGGACTTCAGTGTGAATACAGATTCCGCAGACGGCTCTCGTCCTTAACGCCTCATCATCTCACAGATGCATCATGAAAACAGAGACATTAGGCTATTTGAACAGCCAGTCTGGGCTATGTGAACCATATAGCATCCCGTTTGAAAATAGTTGCGCATTAGTTCCGTCATTCTTAATTAAAAAAATATATACTGCAGTATAAAATACCACCGTCGCAATGCTCTGCATAAATCCTAGTGTTGTTTACCGGTTTCACGAGAAATGTCTTGAATTGCTAACGGTTTTCTGTTGTGTTTTATTTGGTGGCATCCAGCAGGGATTCCCTGAAAGTCAACGAGACGTCGTGTCTAGGTAACGTTATGTTCTTGACCGATTTAAACTGCGTTATCCGTTCTGTTAAATCAACGCCGGTCAGTCAGATAACAGTAGCCTGTTTGCCTGTAGGTCTGTGAGGAGTTTGCAGTACATTGCAGAATGTATTCGGTGAATAGCTGTGATTGAAAGCCCTACCTGGTTGACAACATCCATCTCGGCCGCCTTTCGCTGATAAGAGGATCAGACGAGTGGAGGTAGAGCGCCGCTACATCCGGGTCACCGCTCACGATAATCTACCGCTCAAGTCATGCTCGTCTGTCTGATGCTTGTCTAATGTTTAATTTCTATTTTTTTAAATTCAATTTTTAATTTCAAATTTAGTTTTAATTTCACGGGTTAAAAAAAAACCATAAATATACAATTAATTAGAATTAATATGAACAATAATTGAATAATAATATTAATAATAAAACAATAGAACAATAAATAATTATTTATTATAAATAATATTAAATTAAAAACAAGAGCATACCTTCCTGGATCTCGAAAAAGCGTTAGACAAAATTCCGCACGACCTTATCTGGCATGCCCTCTGGTCCCACAACGTGCCTGAGGCCTACGTCCAATGGATCCAAGTGCTTTTACCGCAACGTCACCAGCGTGGTTCGAACCCCGCTCGGAACATCACCGTCCTTCCCCATCACCATCGGAGTCCATCAAGGATCAGCCCTCTCGCCGCTCCTATTCATCCTATGCATGGACACCGTGACGGCTGACATCCAAACTGCCCATCCGTGCTCGCTTCTCTTCGCTGACGACGTATTCTTGGCAAGCGAAGACCGTCAACAGCTGCAAGACCAAACGCAGCAATGGAAGACCCGACTGGACAATTACGGAATGCGGCTAAACATCAAGAAGACCGAGTATATGGAATGCGTGCCTCAGACGAACGGAGCCATCAGCATTGACGGCAAGGATCTGAAGAAGGCGACCAATTTCAAGTATCTCGGATCTGTCATCAGCAGCGACGGCGACACCCTCCCAGACGCCCGAACCCGAGTCAATGCCGCCATCGATGACTGCCCATTCGAATGAAAGCCAAGATTTACAAGAACGTGGTATGTTCCATAGCCCTCTATGGATCGGAGTGCTGGCCGGCAACATCCAAGCACGAGCAGGCCCTTCACACAATGGAAATGCGAATGCTGCGATGGTGTCTTGGTCTGACCCAATGGGACCACGACATGTGACAAACGAAGACGTCAGAAAGCAGATGGGCATCGCCCCAATCGTGGAGAAGATGCGAGAAGGATGACTCCGGTGGTATGGCCACGTCGTAAGAAGCGACGAAGGATCGGTGGCGAGAACAGCACTTCGACTAAGCCCGCACGGCAAGCGACCACACGGAAGGCCCAAGAAGCGATGGCTCGACCGTTTGAAGGACGATATGCGGCACGCCAACATCGCCCCGGAGGATGCTCTGGACCGAGCCAAATGGAGACAGGCGTGCAGAAAAGCAGACCCTGCACCCAAGCGGGAAAATCGCTAGGACAAAGAAGAAGAAGAAGAAGAAGAAGAAGAAGAAGAAGACTTGCACTCTATTCATTTACTAACTGTTTGTTTTCTTTATAAAAAAGCTACACTAGCTTCTCTATTCTTTTTGTATTCTATCTATTTGTTTACTTTTTATTTATTATACAATTAACAAAAAGCAAAAAAGGCCTCTAACACTAGCTTGCTCTGTTCTTTTTCTATTCTATCTGTTTTCTTTTTATTTATTATATAATAAAAAAACCTTGCTATGTATCACTTGCATATCATTGCTCTTTTGTTGATTTTGATTACTTCTATTCTCCTCATTTGTAAGCCGCTTTGGATAAAAGCGTCTGCTAAATGACTAAATATAATATAATATAAGTATTACATTATAATACTGGATGTAAAACAATACATTATAATAAATGTAGATCACCCTGATGTAATGATTTCTCCTAAGGTAGATCTGTTCATGCAGTAGGATTATTTTCTTAGTGATCAATGTGAATTGGGTTTCCTTTAAACGGTTGCCGCATGTTGACTTTTTCCTATGGGTTAGAGGTTTGGCATAATAAATTGCTTTTGAATTCTGCCAGTGTTAAAACATCTGAGCTCCTGTGAGCTCCTTTATGAAAACAGACTGTGTTTATAATATGACTATACGAATGACCATACAGTGATTTTCAAATTGAAAATGTGTATAACCAACACAATCTCATAGCAATTTGTAACAGTTTTACATTTTAGTGAATTAGTGGTTAAATCTGCTCATGCCCCAGAGAGGGTTATGTTGGGTTAGGATTTGGGTTAGATGCTTTTTCTAAAAATTATATGTTACAATTCACCTATTACAAATTCATACAAAATCTCCACATCGTAAAATTGTTAAGTTTTCCTATGAGACCAGGCTGGTATGATACATAGCCTAACAGTGATGGACTGTAAAATGTATGATGGTAAAATGTAAGTATACGCTAGAAGGATTGCGTCCTATTCTAGATCTGCGTCAGCTGAACCGCTCAGTCATG
>NW_015537950.1:57471-69252 GCF_001515605.1 Sinocyclocheilus anshuiensis
AGATGCTTACACTCAAACAGGTCATGTCTCAGATCAGGTCCTAGGACTGGTTTGTCACGATAGATCTGAAGGACGCATACTTCCACGTATCCATCCTTCCTCAACACAGGAAGTTCCTGAGGTTTCAGAACTCACGTTTGAATCATCAGTGGCAAATCCTCAGAACAGCCGGCATTGTAGTCTACTCTACCAGGATCAGGAATCAGGAAACTTACCAATATCGGGTTCTTCCTTTCGACCTTGCACTCTCACCCCGCACTTTCACCAAGTGTATGGATGCTGCTCTGGCTCCAGTGCAAATCCGGGGCCTCCGCATACTCAATTATATCGACGATTGGTTGATACTAGCTCAATTGGAGCAGACGGCAGTTCGGCATCGAGATGTCATTCTCGCCCACATGAAAGAGTTGGGGTTAAGACTGAATACCAAGAAAAGTGTGCTTTCTCCATTACAGATGACCACTTATCTGGGTGTGGTGTAGGATTCGACCAGGATGCAGGCACGTCTGTCTCCTGCTCGGATCGAGTCGATCCTCACAGCAGTCACAAGAGTGAGAGAAGGTTAGGTTAGGTTTAAACTGAAGGTAGGATTTCTCACACAGTGAACAATGTCATCGACAACTGGGCCGTGACTGATCTCATCCTCCTGAAGCAGACTAACAATAACCGAATCATCTGCATATTTTATGACGTTTCTATTGTCATAGCTGCTCTGACACATATTTGTGTAAAGAATAAATAATAAAGGTGACAGCACACACCCTTGAGGAGACCCAGTAGAAGAGCTTTTCCAGTCAGACAAAGTACCATTGACCCTCACTCTCTGTGTCCTATTTGTTAGAAAGTGAAGAATCCAACCTAACAGATTATTACTTAACTCAAACTGTTCTTAAAGCATTCTGGTTTAAGAACAGTTATGCGTTGCATCGCGCCGCATAAACATAAAACCATGTCTGCATTTGTGATCGGAGAAATGACAAACAACAAGCGCTACTCTACACTGCTCAAAACTCACGTTTGAATCATCAGTGGCAAATCCTTTAAATATGAAAGGTAGGATTTCTCACACAGTGAACAATGTCATCGACAACTGGGCCGTGACCGATCTCATCCTCCTGAAGCAGACTAACAATAACCGAATCATCTGCATATTTTATGACGTTTCTATTGTCATAGCTGCTCTGACACATATTTGTGTAAAGAATAAATAATAAAGGTGACAGCACACACCCTTGAGGAGACCCAGTAGAAGAGCTTTTCCAGTCAGACAAAGTACCATTGACCCTCACTCTCTGTGTCCTATTTGTTAGAAAGTGAAGAATCCAACCTAACAGATTATTACTTAACTCAAACTGTTCTTAAAGCATTCTGGTTTAAGAACAGTTATGCGTTGCATCGCGCCGCATAAACATAAAACCATGTCTGCATTTGTGATCGGAGAAATGACAAACAACAAGCTTTCACAATGAAACACAGCGTCACACACGGCGGGCTAGAGTGAGGAACGGCCGGTGGCTAGAGAAAGGAGCGACCAGAGGGCTTGCGGCAACCACATGTGATGACCTCGGGCTGGACTCTGCTTCGTCCACGGTGAAAGCCGATCCGGCGATCCACAGCGCGAAGTTAGCCGTTTTAGGTAGGTGTGGCTGACTCTTAACTTTTATAAAGAATATCTCTTTGGATTTGAGACTTCAGTCTTTGCAACTTTACAGATCTTCTTTATGCACCAAGAGCTTGTAACACTCCAGAGAGAAAGGAAAAATTGAAATCGCATCATATGACCCCTTTAATATAGCCTACATATACATTGCATTTCTCAGTCACTAGAGGGCGCCACTATATAATTTATCAATAACTCCCCATTGGCTCCATGACATTAAACAATTTTAGGGTATGTATGTAGTTTTCCTGGGTTTATTAAAATACACATAAAGACACTCACAGCATTATTGTTATAGTCGTGTGATATATGAGAACATTAAAGGTTCTCTAGTGATGCTGGCTGAAAACAGCCACGACAATGTAAACTGCATGAAGATGTAAACTGGAAAACGCCAATACATAGGCTTGTCAATGCAGCACCATAGTAATTTATCATGGTTTTACTTCTCGTGACCACCATCTTACTAATAGGCCTACTAATTATAAGCAAGAACTTCTCTCTTTAGATGTTTAGTTCTAATTAATTTTAATAGAAGTAAAATGTTGATTCAGTAATAAATATCAGTGTCTTATATAAATTAGGTGTGTATTATTTACAAATATTAAAGTTGGGCTGGAACAACCTGGAAGTCATGCAGACTACTTGAAAAATAATCTGTTGACCAATTTTAGAGTGCACTGTATTGATATTACATTATTATATAATTTTTTTTTGGTGGTGGTGGGACAGGGGGTTGGGGGACGACTGGGTAATATTAACCACTTTTTTTTCTTTAGGACTACACCACTGACACTCACCATCTATTGGTGTGATGATGCAACCTGAAAAATCATTGAAAAAGATCCCCACACAACCTGACAGTCTATCTGGAACAAACACAGACAAGGGGAAAGCCGCTGTTGTTTATTTTGTGATTTCATGGACATTATACATTTTATTACAAACACAAGTTTTATATCTTGAGGTCTATTAAATAATTCAACAATAGCATAATAGCATTCGAAGAATCTAATAAAATCCTTCAAGACAAACAGAAAATCCAGTAGAATAGGATAGAAGTTTGTCTTGTCAGCTGGGCGAAGACTTTTCTTTACATCAGTACAGAATTGTAAAAGGGAGCTAGTGAAGTCAGTTTCATTTTACGAATCATTCAAACAGTTTGTTTGACTCAAGTGCCAGCGATGCAGCAGGTTTTAGGTTAGAAATTTTCCTTAAGTGGTGGCTCAATTTTCTGCACATTCACTCTTAAACATATCTCTATTAATGCAACACATACAGGTTTTACAGTATAAAGCATAAAAACATAACACCATTGGCCGTGGATAGAATGTTTGGTGCAGTTTGAGACGAATAACTTTTGGGCCTAAAAATTCAATATTTTGAGTGTTGTTATGAACTGTCTGATTTCCGCCCCGCATAATATCCAGGATGTGACGTCGCAAAGTCTCAATGCCCTCACAAACATGGCCGCGTACAGGAGCGTCGGTGTTGGAAGGAGTTTATCTGCACTTTTAACGAGATCGTGAGTCGTTACTGTGCTGTGCTGCTTTGCGTTTCTGTGTCAGTGAGGGTTTATATGTAACGTCCGTCAGGTGCTTAGAGTTGCGTGAAGCATTTGCGTTACAAAGAGTTTCGTAATATTCAGAGTCACTGACAAGGTCTGATGACGCAGATGCAGACAAACAATATCACGAATATTCATAAGTTAATGCACAGTTTTATACACTGTTTTATACACTTTTGAACATATTTTGTTCATTTTCTAGACTGGCCTCTGGCAAAGTTAATGCAAAAGTTGCTTATTTCAAACCTCCCGTTACAAAAATCTCCTTTAAATTATAGCTGAAACCTTAAAAACCACAATAATAACGGAATGTTTGTCAAGCATGAAACCTTGCTGTAATGCCAACATACCTACGTTTTATTTGACTAAGTAGTAGTAATTTATCAGAAACTGTCTACCAATAATTATAATAATATATTATAATTTAGAATCTAAGAACAATACGCTATATTAATATAATATTATTAGAAAGTATTATTATGTTAGTGAATATAACAATACTTTTTGTAAAGGCACTTCTTCTATATGTTATTGTAGGTCTTAGTAGGACATATCAGAAAAATGCCCTATTATGAAAATCTGTACAGTTGCTTTTGAATGCATTATAATTCGCTGTGCTCAAAGGTATCCTGTGTGCAGTTACCATGGGACAGGGCTCACCAGACCACCCCTTCACAAAGTGGCCAGAAGTCCCATTCCACAGCAAACAGCCGCTATGTTTAGTAAGTGTTAGCATGATTCAGGTCGCATGCTACTGTAAAATGTTTGGTTGGAATGGATCGTAACATTTCTTTCATCTCATCAGTCAGAAACATGTTTATTCAGACCCAAGACACTCCGAACCCAAACAGCCTGAAGTTTCTTCCTGGGCATATGGTGCTGGAAGCAGGGACTATGGACTTCGCTGGACCTAGAGATGCTTATTGTTCACCCTTGGCAAGGTAGAGTTTGTATTTCAGCCAGAGTACACACTTTTTGCACTATTTTATTTTCCGATTAATATTGTTAATTCATTATCAGTTATAATTCATATTAAGATCTACAGGAGAAGTTCTTTTTTTTAACAGTAAGAAATCTAGAGTCAATTTAAGTGATTTCTGCACCAGTAGTGACCCCAGACACATTTCTCATGGTGATTGTCTGTTCAAAAGTCACTGCACACTATCATAGGTGTTCATGGTTGTTGTTTATGGATCCAAATCCTAAGAACCTGTTCATAACTCTTTATCATATTCTGGTCAGATTGGCTCTAACCTAGCTGACAGGAAACATAATCAACCATTTTTACTTCATAATTTTAATGGCACCACAAATGTTATTTTCTTGATGAGGTTAATCTGAAATTCTGAATCTATATTTGCATCATAAAAATAGTGCAGTTATGCTTGTCACACGGGGCTGTAATAAACCATTTTTTTTAGTTGCAGGGGTTGTTTTGTTTGTAACCATTCCAGATATGTGTAAAATATGTAAATATTTTTAAGATGAAATATATATACACTACCGGTCAAAAGTTTGGGATCAGTAAGACTTGTAATGTTTTTTTAAAGAAGTCTCTTCTGCTCATCAAGACTGCATTTATTTGATCAAAAATACAGAAAAAAAAAACACTAATCTTGCAAAATGTTATTACAATATAAAATAATGGTTTCTATTTTAATATCTTTTAAATTTAATTTATTTCTGTGATCAAAGCTGTATTTTCAGCATCATTACTCCAGTATAAAGTGTCACATGATCCTTCAGAAATTATTCTAATATGCTGATTTATTATTAGAATTATCAGGGTTGGCAACAGTTGTGCTGCCAAATATTTTTTTGGAAACTGCGATACTTTTTCAGGATTCTTTGATGAAAAAAAAAGTTAAAAAGAACAGCATTTATTCAAAATATAAATATTTTCTAACAATATAAATCTTTGCTATCACTTCTTATCAATTTAACACATCCTTGCTGAATAAAAGTTTTAATTTCTTTCAAAAAAAGAAAGAATAAAAATTTACTGACCCCAAACTTTTGAACTGCAGTGTATAATGTAAGAAAAGATTTATATTTTGAATAAATGCTCTTCTTTTAATCATTTATTCATCAAAGAATCCTGAAAAAAGTATCACCGGTCCAAAAAAAATATTAAGCAGTTTCCAGCACTGATAATAAATCAGCATATTATACTGATTTCTGAAGGATCATGTGACACTGAAGACTGGAGTAATGATGCTGAAAATTCAGCTTTGATCACAGAAATAAATTGCATTTTAAGGTATATTAAAATAGAAAAATGTTATTTTACATCATAATAATATTTCACAATATTACTTTTTTCCTGTATGTTTTATCAAATAAATGCAGTCTTGATGAGCAGAAGAAACTCCTGTAAAAAACATTTAAAATTGTTCTGATCCCAAACTTTTGGTAGTGTAAATAAAATGTATAAACCTTTTTTAAATGTTTATTTTATGTTTAAATATATAACATATTTTCTTAACTTTCTTCACCTTGCTTTCTCTCATTTAAAAAACAAATAAATAAATAAAAAACATATATGTCCCAGGACCATAGGACAATATTTGGCCGAGATACAACTATTTGAAAATCTGGAATCTGAGGGTGCAAAAAAAATAAAAATATTGAGAAAATCATCTTTAAAGTTGTCCAAATGAAGTTCTTAGCAATGCATATTACTAATCAAAAATTAAGCTTTGATATATTTACTGTAGGAAATGTACAAAATATCTTCATGGAACATGATCTTTACTTAATATCCTAATGATTTTTGGCATAAAAGAAAAATTTATCATTTTGACCCATACAATGTATTGTTGGCTATTGCTACAAATATAGCCCAGCGACTTAAGACTGGTTTGTGGTACAGGGTCACATGTTTGCCTGAAGTATTCAGATCTATAAAATTAAATAGATTTAAATAGCTTAAATAGCTCCCCCTTAATAGACAAATATGATAGTTCTGAAGAAAATTGTAAAAAAAATAATAATACTATTATCATTAGTGGACATGAAATGTATCCTAAATTGTAGAATGGCTCAGGAGCAGGAGTAATATTGATGCTTGACTAAGCAAACACCATCATGATGGATATCTGTTTTCTCAGGAAGCCAATTTCAGTGATATCTGTCAGGCGGTTGGGATTGTTTTATGTGTGGTATTCTAAAAAAAAAAAAAAAATGCATATAACAGCTCTAAATCCAGACATGCATTTGTGAGAATGTTCCAGTGATGGTACTGTTTTCATTCTTCAGGCAGTTGTTCAGAATAGATGGAGTCAAGAGTGTCTTCTTCGGTCCCGACTTCATAACCATTACTAAGGTAAAGAACCGGCATTTTTTAACAGGATTTGAATGTAACTTCATTTTTTTTTAAGAATTGTATTTCTTTATCCTTCAGGCTGATGGTCAAACAGAGTGGAGAGTGATCAAACCGGACGTCTTTGCCACCATTATGGACTTCTTCACCTCTGGACTTCCTGTTGTCAACGAGGCAGATGCTCCACGTGCCGACACAGGTTAAACATTACCTTGCCTTCTTTACTTCTCATCTTAACATCCTCACTAAATCCAAGATCATTAAATATGTTGTGCATGCCCTACGTCTGCAGCTTCTTCTGAGGATGACGATGAGGTGGTGGCCATGATTAAAGAACTGCTGGACACACGCATAAGGTACCACAGTAAATTACTCTACTTACGTTTAATGCAGCCTTCAAATTAACTTTTTTTTAATTTTATATGGCATACAAATTTAGTAGGTCATATATGTTCTCATATCTCAAAAAGTGAGCATCCCAAATGAAGCACAACAACAGAAATGATTGATTTGTGACACTCTACACAAACAGCAACTTGCATTAAGCATAAATATATACATAGTAGCACATACAAATATTGGGTAAATGGTCCGTTTTTAACTATTTGAATATTGAACTGAATCTGAACCACGTAAATGATTGATTTGTGATGCTCAGCACGCATCATGATCATGTTGACTCGGCATTTGTCAGGTCTTGGATTGTCTGAGGAGTGACATAATGCCATCTGGTGACTGACGCTGTTGGACTGCATCTGTCGGTGCAGTGTGAAGTCCTAATCATAATCTTGATTATTTCTTCTTAATTCAACAGCTTCCTTTCTCTATTTACATGTGTACTACAGGCCCACAGTGCAGGAGGATGGTGGTGACGTGTTGTATCGGGGTTTCGAGGATGGTATTGTAAAGCTGAAGCTGCAGGGTTCCTGCACCAGCTGTCCCAGCTCCATCATCACGCTGAAGAGCGGCATCCAGAACATGCTGCAGTTCTACGTTCCCGAGGTGGAAGGAGTCGAGCAGGTGAGCATAGTCTGCTCAGAAATGAGAGTGAGCAATGATGACACGATTCTCAAGTTGTTCCCAACCTGTATGACTTTCTTTCTTCTGTGGAACATGAAAGAAGGTATTTTGAAGAACGTGGGTAACCAAAGAGATTTGGATCTCATAGACTTCCATTGTACTTTTTGGCCATACAATGGATGTCAATAGGAACCAAAGCTGGTTGGTAACCAACATTCTTCAAAATATAATTTCACGTTTCACAGAAGAAAGTAGGGATGCACCGATACTGCGCTCCTGTACTCGTACTCGTAAAAATGCCCCGATACCAAAAGCCGATACCACACACACCGTGTGAACAGAGCTGTGTCCAGAAAAAGAAACACTGACAACAGAACAACAGAGAGTAGAATGGAGTTATTAGAGATTAAGGATGTCTATGAATTACATGTAAGTAATTGATATAATGTTAAACATTCAATATTCACGCCTGTATAGCGGATGTGCGTGAGCTGATAAGCAGAGTGGATTGAGCGCACGGCTGCACGGATGCGCGAGCTTGTCGAGTGAATATCTCACAGACATCACTGGAAAGTTTGTAGTTCGGTGGTAGCGCGAGTAGTTCTCCCTCGCGAGAGGGAGAGAGAAAGAGAGCGCGCACCTCTGTGCCGCTTCAAAAGTGAAACTAGCAGACTGTGTGAAATGCGCTAGGGCTATTAAGTGTCTCTCTCATTCTGCACCAATGCAAACGTGCGCGTGCAGCGCATGTTTAGCTTGCTTTAGAATTATGGTTTTTATTCGTACGCGAGGGTCCGTGTACAGTGTGCGTGACGCAAATTACATCACCAAAATAGTACGTGCGTACTCGTATAACGAGTGGTTCCCTGCATTATTTTAGGAAAATGTTTTGTGATTACAGTATTGAGCTGCTGCAATGGAGCAGCTCTAATGTGCCATTAAAATGAACAGTGAAAGTAACAAAAGCTTATACAATACATTTTAACAGGTATAATTAAGTGTGGAAATAACTGAAGGAAATATCTGTTTGCTAAATGAAGCCAACTAACATGATTGTTCTTCTTCTTCTTCTTCTTATTATTATTATTTTGTCTCTGTACCCAATATTTCAAAAAAATGACAAATGCTGCGAAAATACAGGTATCGGTATCGGCGAGTACCAAAAATGAAAGTATCGGTATCGGATTCGTTCTGAAAAAAGTGGTATCGGTGCATCCCTAGAAGAAAGTCATGCAAGTTTGGAATGACATGAAGGCGAGTAAATGACAGAATTCTAGTTTTTGGGATATTAATTTTATTACAATGCTGTCCCTCTATGGTTTTGTGAGAAGATGCACTCAGCAGTAAGTTATAAAGTGTTTCTGTGCTAATATTCTGTGCCTTTAATCTTGCAGGTGAAGGAAGAGGATGTGGATGTCCTTTCTTCATAATAAATTACCCAGCACCCCTCTTTCCCATCAACGTCCAGTCATGTAGAAGGAGTCTTGAGTTTAGTAGAGACTACTCAGTTACACAGCTGTAAGGAAAATGGACAAAACGGTGTGTCCTCACACTCCTTTAAACATATATTGGCTACAGACATTGATATTAAGACATCAGGTGTGCAGGAAATGTTTTTAGCCTGCACTTTTGCGTAGACAATGTTTGGTTGGTCATCCATAATATTTTATAGATTATCACTCGTTGCACTGATTAAAACAAAAAGCAGAATTTCATGTATGTGTGAATAAGCTGCAATATGCATTTTCCCAGATGCATGTAAATATTTTCTTTAGAAATCTCCTGGTTTCATGTTTAATGGATTTTCAGGAATCTTGATTGTATCAGAGCAAAGCATCTGCTAAATGAATAAATATAACTGAATTATATTAAAAGGACTTCAAATATGTTGAAAGACGTTTTGATTAGTGGCTATTCAAGAAAGACGTTTTGATTACTGGCTACTCAAAATGGCCCTTTAATTATTCAAAATATATATTTTTTTTATTTACAGAAGAAAATGTTACATGTAGAAGTTATTTGGTCTGTGGCTAGCCTCTTCTAAAGGATCAAATGCATAAATATTAATAATAAAAAACAAAACAGGAAATATGAATGATAAATGTTTAAAAATGTTACAGTTCTGGTTTTGGCTTCTGATTGGTCAATACAGTGTTCCAGTGACTATAATGTGAACAGCTGTTCACCAAATCACTGCATAGCTCCCATAGGGGATTATTGATTTTGTTGCATAGGAACATTTTGATAAGTTAGAAACTATATCCTCTAGAGGAGGGATAACACTTAATAAGTTTGCTTATTAAAAGAATACTCGAACAGAAATGTGTGTTCTTGATCTTATTTAGCAATTGTTTTATACTTGTCTTTATTTTATTTGTAGCATACTTTTATCTAGGTGTCATATTCATTGTGTGGCTCACAAGCGGGATTGGACGAGCCATTGTCCACATTTTGTTTTCTTTCTTAACACCATAATGCATTCTGAAGAAGACAGGAATCATCTTATACAACTCCATCTAACGAGAGAACAACTTAAGCGTTAATAATCCAAAAAAACTCCAGAGACAATGTTCTTTTTCAGACTCACAAACCTGAGTTTCTTCTCACTCATATCAATTGTACACAATATTGAAAGCATCCTCACCTTCTCAATCAGTGAGAAAACAGCAATAAAAATTATGCGACATAATAACATGACTCGAGCATTACTGCCGGATCGAGTGAGATCAGGGCTGCGTTCAGCCCCAACAAAAATGGTGCAAAAGGTTTTTTAAACAGAAACGGTGGTGTGTTGAACACCCTGTTCTGATGACGCAAGAGTTGCAACTATGAACGCCACTTCCATCCATTCTGCTTGCTAATGTCCGCTCCGTGGAGAATAAATTGGACTATCTGAAGCTGGACCTAACTACTAAACGGGAGATGAGAGACTGCTGTGCCATAATTCTGACGGAAACATGGCTAAACCCTTCCGTTTCGGATGACGCCGTGAGTATCGAGGGCCTAACAATATTCAGGTCAGACAGGAGCTGTGTTCTCAGTGGAAAATCAAGGGGTGGCGGTGTGTGTATTTACACAAACAACAGCTGGTGTAACAATGCTGCAGTGGTCTCAAGTCATTGTTCTCTGGATGTAGAGTTTTTGTCTATTAAATGCAGACCTTTTTACCTGCCTAGGGAATTTACAACTATCATCATCACAGCAGTGTATATCCCACCTAGTGCAAATACTAAGGAGGCCCTGAATGTGCTCTACCGTTCCATCAGTGATCTGCAAGACTCACATCCAGAGGGTGTTTTTATTGTAGCAGGGGACTTTAACCAGGCTAACATGGGGACAGTTCTCCCTCATTTCCATCAGTATGTGGATTTTGCCACCAGGGCTATAAATAGAATGGATTTAGCCTATACTAACATCAAGAAGGCTTTTAAGGCAGTCCCCCGCCCTCACATCGGCTCCTCTAACCATCTTTCTGTGATGTTAATTCCTGCATACAGGCCTATGCTTATTAGGAAAAAAACAACCGTGAAGCAGGTGAGGGTCTGGCCTGAGGGCGCCATGTCAGCATTGCAGGATTGTTTTGACCATTCTGACTGGGAGATGTTCAAGGAGGCTGCAACTGTTAATCAGCATATTAATGTGGAGGAGTATGCTGCGTCTGTGTCTGCATATATTCAGAAGTGCACGGAGGATGTAGGTGTCACCAAGAACATAATTATAAGAGCAAATCAGAAGCCCTGGATGACTGGCGAGGTACGTGCAATGCTAAAGGCACGAAATGCTGCGTTTAAAGCTGGTGATATGGTCATGCTCAGAACAGCAAGAGCCAACTTGAATCAGGGCATTAGGGCTGCAAAACGGGCCTATAGCCAGAAAATACAGGGTTTCTTCTCTGATCCTACAAATACTAAGCGCATGTGGCAGGGCATAAAGACTGTCACAGACTACAAGGCTGCTCCACTACCCTGCGAAGACAATATATATTTTCTTAATGAACTTAATACATATTTTGGACGGTTTGAGGCACTGAATAACTCTCTTGCAAGGAAAAGTGTTCCTCATTTAGATGAGGAGGTACTCAGTCTTAATGCAGCTGATGTCCGGAGGACCCTGAAAAAAGTCAACGCCCAGAAGGCAGCGGGTCCTGATAATATTCCAGGACGGGTGCTGAAAGAATGCGCTGACCAGCTGGCTCCTGTCCTTACAGACATTTTT
>NW_015537950.1:69306-74194 GCF_001515605.1 Sinocyclocheilus anshuiensis
TCGGCATTCAATACGATTATCCCCCAGTATTTGGTAAGCAAACTGGGACCTTTGGGCCTTGGTACCCCCTTGTGTAATTGGCTATTGGACTTTTTAACAGACAGACCTCAGTTTGTGAGGGTTGGAAATCATACCAGTATCATCTCTCTGAGCACTGGCTCCCCTCAGGGCTGCGTCTTGAGGCCATTACTATTCACCATGATGACCCATGACTGCTGTGCCAGGTTCAGTACAAACCATGTTGTGAAGTATGCGGATGACACGACAGTGGTGGGCCTCATTCAGGATGACAACGAACAGGCCTATAGGGAGGAGGTGAGACAGCTTGTGGATTGGTGCAACACAAATAACTTGCTCCTGAATGTCGAAAAAACAAAGGAGATCATTGTTGATTTCAGGAAAAAGCAGCACAGGCACACACCACTCATCATCAATGACACTGCGGTGGAAGTAGTCAGTAG
Organism: Sinocyclocheilus anshuiensis; assembly: GCF_001515605.1. NCBI lineage: Eukaryota > Metazoa > Chordata > Actinopteri > Cypriniformes > Cyprinidae > Sinocyclocheilus > Sinocyclocheilus anshuiensis. Next base: position 69,768 of record NW_015537950.1, read on the forward strand.
TATCAAGTTTTTGGGGGTGCAGATCACAGATAGCTTGACATGGACCGTTAACATCGCCTCTCTTGTGAAGAGAGCACAGCAGTGTCTTTTTGTCTGCGTCAGATGAGAAGAGCACACCTTCCCTCTCCCATCCTCAGTACTGTCTACAAATGCATTATAGAGAGCATATTGACCAGCTGCATCTCTGTATGGTCTGGGGATTGTAAAGCCTCTGACTGGAGGTCTGTACGGAGAGTGGTGAGGACAGCGGAAAAGATCATTGGCTCTTCACTGCCTTCCATCCAGGTACTCGCAAACAAACGCTGCCTGAGCTGCCTGACAAACATTGCAAAAGACCCTACCCATCCTCATTATGGACTGTTTACGCTGCTGCCCTCTGGGCCCTCTGGATGCAGCATTCGGTGCAGAACAGTAAGGTTCTGTAATAGCTTTTTTCCACAAGCTATCAGACTTCTGAACTCAAAAATAACTTCTTAACCATTTTATTTCACTGAATCTTTTTGTAGTGAGTCTTATGTGTACTAGATGTGGACATTGAAATAATAGTACTTTTTACGATGTGCAATAATTGTACTATATGCTGCTGCTTAATAAGTGCAATACATTTTTTTTAGATGCTGCTAATTACTATGTGCATTATTTAATATTTATATGCTGCTGTCATTCCGTTTAGTGCTATATTATTTTAAATGAACACTGTTGCAATTTTTATTATATATATATTTTTATACTGATTTTATGGTATGTGTTTAGTTTAGTGCAGTATTTATGAGCCAGTGGAATGGAATTTCGTTCAAAAGTGCACTCTGTATGTACAGGTGAATGACAATAAAAGCTACCTACCTAGTAAAAGGTTATTCGGTCCCCCGCACTTTGTTTTTACCCACCGCCGATAATTCGATATTTCTGCCCGTGTTCTCTGATTTGTTTATTTAGATTTGAGTGAACGAACATTCAGCCAATCACAAGGCGAATCATCACTTGTGTGGTTTGGGGGTAAGATGCACCCCAGAAAAAAGCAGATGATTACGTCCTTTTTCAAACACTGTAAGTATGTGTTATGTCACGATGATACAAATCACGCGATCAAATTGCTACGTTATGGTTTGATCTAACGGGTCATCTATACCGAATGCGAGTGATGCGACAAAATAACCCTTTAGCTGGATCCAGTGTGTGTTATATGCTCTCCTACTGTAAGTCGCTTTGGATAAAAGCGTCTGCTAAATGAGTAAATGTAAATATGGACAGCATAACTGATTATTGGGTTCTTTTGTCGCGTCGTGCCACTCGCGTCCGGAGTAGGATTATCCTTTCCCAATAAAGCAAAGTTGTTTTGCACCGAATACTTATGATATCTCATCATAATTTATCATATTTTAGCAGGCTACTTTAATTCATTACTGCTATGTTCTTAACTTTAACTGGCCTGTCACTGACAGAGAGAGAGGGGAGGTATACATGTTGCTGCTGATTGGGCTGACATGTTTGACACACCCACCAAACAAGAGAAAACGCATCTCAAACCCCGTTGCACACCGTTTCCAGGAAACATGTCGTTCAAACCGGAAACCATAGCAAAACGGTGCACACCGGTTTGAGATTGAACTTGCCCCAGCTCTCATTATATTATTGCAGTTGTGTGTTTGTATCCCTAGGAGAGGGCGCTATAGAACGATACAAACAGCTGCAATGAAATCACTCGTCATTCAGAGACTGATTCTTTTGACGCTAATCACCATCTTGATTATTGACATTTGGATCCATGTACTGCACCTATAAAGGAAACACCGGGGCTAGTCACAGAAGGAAGGTCTGTTTCATAAATATTCATAACTATTACTGTTTAATGTTTGTTAAAATGCCTGTAAAAGGCTATTCAGTAGCAGCTTCATACCAGCTTGCCTCACTTCAGGCCAATTATATGTGTTAAATGAACTGTATGTTGTTGTGAAATGTTCATTAGCTTTTGTAGTCAAGACTTTAAAGTATGTGCCTACAGAAACTGATTTCAACGATAAACCTAAATGTTCACTGTAATTAAAAAGTTTATTATTAAATTAGCACAACACTTCAGATTTCTCTTTAAAGCAAAACAACAGATTTACAATAAAAGTGGAAATATCATCTTTATTTAATATTCTTCTGTATCATATTTATATATGTGTGTTTTAACTGAAATTAGCATTAAAAAAAGGTCTATTATGGACACCGTTCTGTTCATCTCTGGAAAGTGTCTTTTTAAATAACATGAATGCAGTTGTACTAACTGGGATAAAACAATGGCCTCTTAGCAACAACGGCATGTTTAGAGGAGGCACAGTGTATAATTTCTTCTTATAATGAAAACCTGAGCCCCATTTTTCATTGTTGCTATATTTCCGGATTGCCGAACATCTAATTTAACACATGCTGAGCAAGAAAATATGCATGCTCAGCAAGAAATAACAGCATTTACAGGATGCACGAGCTCTAAATATGATCTGGTATAGTATGATATGCTCTTCATATTTTAATGCATGTTTTATCCATTATATTATTGTAAATATTGTATAAAGATGTACATACTAGGTTCAAATCTATAATTATTTTGGCCCAAAAACAATTTTCAATCATATACTGCTTCACTGAAAACAAGTCTGAAAAGTAATTTTTGCTTTAAAATACTAGTTTGAGAGATTTCACTTGTAATATAATCTGCATGTTTCCGCCATAACTTAGTGTATACTGTATACTGCGTACATTACAATATGTAATTGTAATGTAAAATTTTAACCCAAATGAAGTAGCTATTTTGTGAATACAGATTTAATTTAGCATGTAAAATTTTATAAATTGTTTTAATATATATTCTAAGAAAAAAAAAAAAACCCAACTTTATAGTATATTGATGACAGCTTTTCAAAGCTTTAGATGTTCATCACAAGTCTAGTTTAAAATACTTAAAATTATGAAAATGACACATTTACTTAAATTAACACAGGATGAGGGCAGCATGTGATGGTTGTATTATCTAGTTTATAAGTATATACATTTTCGTCAGATATCTGTGCCCAGTTGCAACAGACCATTTAAGAAATCACTTTTAAGGGTATTATGACTTTCTTTTTTGAAACACACACAAAGCATATTTTTGTTCCTTAAAATTAAATTCAGTGGGGCCCAAAACAACATAATATTGTACCCAGTTGACTTTCACTATATGGACTTTTTTTTTTTTTTAATTTAATATCTTCTCTTGTGTTTCACAAAGAAAGTCATACAGGGTTGGAACGACATTCTGGAATTTCTGTCAACATTAGTGATTTATTGACATTATTGTCTTGGAGTTTTGTCAATTGGGCAGCTTTTGCTAATTGATTTTTAAAATTTGTTTGCTGAACTTGTAATCCCACCCAATAAGACACAGAACACATCTGTTGTAAATCTTGGTATGAGGTTGCATTTAGTGTCAATTTGCATTTTACTTGTGGTTCACTGGTAGCTCTTACTTGGTTCATTTGTGTTCAAGCTGTTCAAAGTTAAACTCTCTCGTTCTAGCTTCTCTATGAGCTCTATTCATCCCAAGAAGTACTGCATATAAGTTTATACAATCCAGTCGAACTGCAGTTCACATACTCTGTAAGACATAATCAGGGAAGAAGCTGTTGAAAGGATGCAGATGCAACATGTAATCCAAATGGCATCACTGTAGAATGATATAAACCTTGTGGAGCAAAGATAATACTGGTTTGCAGACTTACACTGCAGTAATAATGAAATAACAACACGATTTATAGCCCAAATGTATTTTTTTATTTATTCGTAAAAGGGCATTCACTGCATTGTCTGTTAAAATGTTGATGATAAAAGTCATGATAAAAGTATGCAATAACAAAACCCAGAATACTGCATAATTCTGAGTCACCTTACAATTAACAGATTACAGATGTTTCAAAAAGTCCCAGCATGACACATCATATTTGTTGATATTTCAATTAAATGAAGGGCTTTCAATTGAATGAAAACAGTCAAGTCGGAACCACTAGGCAACAATCCAGCATTGTGTAGTAGCGCTTCAGGCGACCAGAGTTCGAGTCCTAGTTTGTTGTCCTTTCCTGATCCTGTTCCCTTCTGTCCTCTCTTATCACATTTACATTTACATTTACATTTAGTCATTTAGCAGACGCTTTTATCCAAAGCGACTTACAATTGGGGGATACATAAAGCGATTCTTCTTAAGAGGCAAACAGACACAGGAAGTGGTTGTAATACCAAGTTCTTAGACATTGTTCAAATAAGTACAAGCTAGAAAGAGAAGGAATAAATAAAGAGAGAGAGTTATTTTTTTTTATTTATTTATTTTTTTTTATGATGAAGTCAAGTAGCTTCGAAAGAGATGGGTTTTCAGCTGTCGCTTGAAAATTGTCAGGGATTCAGCATTCCGG
>NW_015537950.1:78066-79584 GCF_001515605.1 Sinocyclocheilus anshuiensis
ATAATTGCATAGGGGAGAGTGGGTTGAGTATTTCCAATTGTTAGAAATGAGCAGACCAGTGCCCCCACCCCGGCCAACTTGACGGGGGGTATGAGCGAAAGAGAAATTGTTCGAAAGAGCAGCTGGGGTTGCTGAGTCTTCTGGACGAATCCAGGTCTCAGTCAAGCCCAATTATCACTTCCTGTCTCTGCTTCTACTGTTCTATCATAATAAAGGAATAAATGCCAAAAAAAAAATATTTTTTTATAATTTTTAAATATATATATTTTTGATTTATACATATTATATAAGATTATTGTCTTATATTTATCTTTAAGAAACATTTTTAAAAATCTGCACTCCTTTTTAAAATGCTTATCCAATTCATATATATAAGGGGAACTAAAATATCACAGACATTTTGGCTGAAAGCCTTCTTTAGAGTGCAACCTTTTTTTTTTTTGGTTTTGCTATAGAAAATTTGGTCTAGATGCCTACATTAGCTAGGAGAGTGTGATGATTGCATTGATTTAAAAATATAACTAAAAAATCGAATTAATTGCATGACTTGCTGATTAATTAATATAATCATACTTAATCATGTACGGCGGGGAAAATAAGGTTTGAACAAATCACCATTTTTCTCAGCAAATATATTTCTAAAGGTGCTGTTGACATGAAATTTTCACCAGATGTCGGTAGCAATACAATGTCGGTTATCCGATACTTTTTTACTCTTACTCAAGTAACTATTCAGACTATTAATTTTACTTTTACTTGAGTAAATATTTCTATAAGTACTTTTACTTGAGTACAGTTTTTGGGTACTATACCCACCTCTGACTACTGACAAATCTAAGGTGCTCACATACATCATGTTAAAAAAAGTACATTTAAGTTGGTCTGTGTCATGGTTGCAAGGAGTAGCTGAGGCAAGGATCTTCCAGCTTTATTTTAAACACAAACATAATCCAAGAAGAATAATACAATCCAGTGGAAATACACGAACATAGCAGCTAGCAAAGGGATACACAGTCATAACAGCTAGCAAAGGACATGCACAGACAATAACTGACAAAGGAGAACTTTAACATATTTGTTGAGAACAACAAATATTGGGCTATAATAGGGTTGCCAACTTCAGAAAAGGAAAATACGGGACAATCGCGTGTAGCCTATACACACACACACACACACACACATATATATGAATATGAAAATGAGTATTTTCAATTAAAGACAACTTATTCATTTAATATGGGCTGCTTTTGGTGCTTGACACCAAATAAGGTGAATAAGGTCCAAGGCTAGGAATACTCTAGAAGTTACTTAAATGTAGTGCTGTCCAACGATTAATCGCATCCAAAATAAAAGTTTTTATTTACAATATATATCTGTGTGTACTGTGTATTTTTATTATGTATATATATATATAAACACATAACAACATAACAACATAATACACACAAACTTCAGTCAACTTGTTTTTGTTTTGTTTGATGACACCTGGTCATCACCCGCCGTTCTAGGGGCATTCTC
>NW_015537950.1:80719-108476 GCF_001515605.1 Sinocyclocheilus anshuiensis
TTATATAACGTTTCACAGTTACTCGTGTAATTCGTCAGATTATTTAGGCTAATAATATCTAAAAGACAAAGGAATCATGCAATCAGGGTGTTAAAATAAACAAAAAAACTCACCTTTCAGTTCACCGACAACTCCACTGACCAATAGCCACTGCACAAATTGTATGCCCAAGTTTAGGATTTTTTGTATTGATTTGAAATTATTTTATGAATCTCTCTGCTCATCACTTAATAAGAAAGCTGTTAAAACTACTGTATTGGAAAAAATATTGACTTTGATGTAAGGGTTACCTCCTGTGTATTCTTTGAAGCTGACATTTTATGTGTAATTTTCCATTTAAGTTATTTTTTATTTTAATTAATTTATGATTTATTTATTTATTTAAAAAAAAGAAAAAAAAGAAAAGATGTTTAACTTTTTATTTATTTGTTTTTGTTCTGTTTGTATTTCATTGTTATTATTCTTTATATATTTATTGTTTTCTATTCTGGTTGGGTATGTAATTTATTGATATGACTGTATCCCCTGTGAATGTTATATCTTCAATAAAAAAAATAAAAAATAAAAAAAAAGGAATCACTAGCAGAAACTCAAAAAAAAAAAAAAAAAAGCCACTGTTGTGGTCCGTGCTACTTGCAGCGCGTTTCTTCATTTGCATGTGCTGTGAGGATTTGCAGCGCGTTTCTTCATTTGCATGTGCTGTGAGGATTTGCAGCGCGTTTCTTCATTTGCATGTGCTGTGAGGATTTGCAGCGCGTTTCTTCATTTGCATGTGCTGTGAGGATTTGCAGCGCGTTTCTTCATTTGCATGTGCTGTGAGGATTTGCAGCGCGTTTCTTCATTTGCATGTGTTGTGAGGATTTGCAGCGCGTTTCTTCATTTGCATGTGTTGTGAGGATTTGCAGCGCTGTGTTGTCAAACTGATGAAGATGTTTTCTTAATTTGCTGGTGTTTTATCAATTTGCATGTGTTTTCTTAAGTTGCAGTGCGTTGAGCTCTCTCGGCCACCGTATGGTTAGCAGTCAAGAAACGGGACAAGGGAGGTCACGTACAGGACACATCAATTAAGCCCAATATACAGGACGTCCCAAGTAATACTGGACAATTGGCAACCCTAGGCTATGAATACACAGAACAAACAAGTAAATTAACTAGAAACAAGTGAGATAAATCTATAACTATAAAAACAAACAAGAAAATGCTTAGAAACCAAGACAGCCATGAAGGCAGTAAATAAACAGGAAATGTGAAGACATGACGTGAACAATGGCATGAAATAAACAGTCTCCGAAATTAGAGTCTCTGTAACAACAATATACAGAAAACCTGTGACATTACCCACCTCAAATAGACACCACATGGTGCTGTAAAAAGGACAATAGCAAACAATAATAACAATAATAAAAACAATAATTCCAGGTGGGAGGAGAAGTACACTTCTGAGGTAGATTAAGATGGCAGATGAGAGGGTCTGGACCAAGGACACTGTTGGATCCAAAGTATCGGAGGACTGTGGTGGAGCTGGTGGGAGCGAGGACACTGGTGGAGCCAAAGTATCGGAGGGCTGAGGTGGATCCAGTGGGACCAAGAACACTATTGGAACCAAGGGATTGGAGGACTAAGGTGGAGCCGGTGGGACCGAGGACACTGGTGGAGACAAGGTATTGGAGGACTGAGGTGGAGCCAGTGGGACCAAGGACACTATTGGAGCCAAGGGATTGGAGGACTAAGGTGGAGTGGCTAGGACCGAGCACACTGTTGGCTAGTGTTGACACGGTACCAACATTTCAGTAATCGGTACCAATACCAGTGAAAATCCACGGTTCTCTGTACCAATTTCGGTACCAAAGCAAAACACAAAAACATGCTAATTAAAAAATTTGACTATACTTTCATATAATCCAAACTGTGTACATATTTAATTTTAAAGGGCTTTTGAAAACCTTCTAGAGTTATTCAGCAAAGAATAACAACTAAGTTAGCTAAAAAAAAAGCCCAGAACTGCTTTTCTGACTGATATGACACAAACAATGTTAACCATTTGTACATTCTCTAACGCGCATATTTTAGATTCACAATTCATTTAAAAGCCTCTGGTGTGTAAAAATAGTAAATATCATCATATCCTCCTGTTTTACTCTAATAAAAGTTATAGGAGCATTAAATAGTTAATAAAGAAACTTCATTCTAATGCTCATTATATTAGCATTAGCCGTGCTTATGCTAACGTTTAACTAATCTAATAACAGCATTAATTTAAATCCGACATTCAAATTAAAATATTTAATAATATTCATAACAGAAGCGGTGTTTCCCTCAGACTTGCACTCTATTTGTGGTGGCATCTATATGCAAATTCATTCTCTGCCAGCAGGAGGCGCTTGTAGAGCGGGAGAGATAAAGGTTTCCCCGGTAACGTCTGTAATCAAATAAGTGCTGCACTCACAAACTGCTCAGGCATTACAGGCAAGATGAAATGAAAATGACATCCATAATTTTCTGAAGACAGTCGGTTTCCTTCAGAAATACAGTGATATAAAAACACCCGCACCGGGTTTCGACTTTGACACGTGCAGTGCTCATGTTTATTTAACAAAGTCAAAGCCTTTTGGAAAATCTATTTGTGACGGTCAGTTTTGATATTGTGGAATGGGCCGCCACAAATAAATCAATATGGGAAACACTGAGAATATCTAAATATTAAAAATTAAAATGAAACTTACCTGCTTGAACTCTTTAATTTGATCTGGGTGTCTGTCTTTAAAGTGTTTTGTTAGTTTGGTGTGTTTCCTCGTTTTGATGTCGCCACGTCTCAGTGCTTTTATGAAGAGAGCGCATCTGCGCACCTTTCGGACAGCGCATCAAGAACCGGGTTGACCGGGTACTCGGTACCACCGGTACTTAAAAAACCTGGTACCGTAACGTTTTCATTTTTTTAGTACCGACTTGGTACCGAAGTACTGGGTCTTTTGACAACACTAGACTTGGAGCCAAGAGATTGGAGGACTGAGCTGTAGCCGGTGGGAATGAGGGCACTGGTGGAGCTAAGGGATCAGTGGACTGACGTGGAGCTGGTGGGACAGAGAACAGTGGTGGAGCCAAGGGATTGGAGGACTAAAGTGGAGCCGGTGGGACTGAGGACAATGGTGGAGCCAAGGTATCAGAGGACTAAGGTGGAGCCGGTGGGACCAAGGACACTTTTGGAACCAAGGGATCGGAGGACTGGGATGAATCCGCTGGGACAGAGGACACTGGTGGAGCCAGGGCGGTGAGGCCTGAGGTCCAGCCAAAGATCCAGAGGTCCGTGGGAGAGCCGAGGGATAGTAGGGCAGAGGTAGGCCAGGAGACCATGAATTGACCGGTGAAGCTGGAGGATTGAGGAGAGCCAGTGGAGCAGGAGGATGAAGTGATGTCCGGGGAACTAATGAAGATCCTGGTATAATTGGTGGAGATGGAAGGGCTAGTGACCTGCAGGGAACCAGGGGCCATCAATGCTGTACAGAAACAGTGGTGAAGGAGGAGCCAGGGGACAGGACGCAAACAGAGAGTCAATTATGATGGCCTGAGCCAGGAAATCCACTGAACCAGATGGAACCAGCGAAGGATGAGGAGGAACAGCTTCCAGGAAGATGAGTACAGTACTGTGTCTACCTCAAGCAGGGCCTATAAGGGATGGCAGAAGGCAGCGACTCTCAACTGGTGGGTCACATGTCTATTCTGACAGGGTCGCTCAGAGCAGAGGGAAAGACAATCCTAATATAAAACAATAAAATGCAAATGAATATATTATGATGCGTTGTTAGAATATCAAAATTTTTAGGGCATATACATTTTTTTTTTTGACTGAATGTTTATTGGTTTTTAACAAGAATAACATACATAATAACATATCAAAATTACATAAAAAAAATAATAATAAAATACAAATGTACAAACATACCCACCCCCAGGATAGTGTGCATACATAACAAGAACAATAAATATGAAAAGAAATTACAACATTCTCCAGGGTATGTCTATGCCCGTCCTGATTTTGCTGAGTTAGATGTGTTCCTAGGTCAACATATTTTGTTGACCCTGGAACAACATTTTAATCCATAAATTTAGTCTTGGCCATATCCCTACACCTAAACTTAACCTTAACCATGAGTAATCCCTAAAATCAGAGGAAATTACAGATTAATGACACTGATGTACAAGCACCAAACACTGATTGTAAGCCTAAACTTCACAAAAAGTATACACTGGTTCTTCAAATCTGATTGGTTAATCACAATGTTGTTCCAGGGTCAACAAAGATGTTGATTCAGGAACATGTCGCACTTGGTAAAATCAGGTTCTGCTATGTCTACCTGGCCAAGCTCTAAAGTTTCTTTAGTTGGGTCTGGTAAGATGGCAAAAAAGGAGACCAGATACATCTGAAAGTAGCCTCACTCCCCTTAAGTGATGCACTAATTGTTTCAAATGGGCGTATGCTGTAAATCTAATGAAACGACTGGTGAATTTATGGTGGTTTGTCTTTAATCCAATTAAGTAAGATACATCTTCGGGCAATAAAAAGCAACTTCTGAGCAAGTGTCAAGTTATTGTGTACCAAACCTAGGATGAAGGGTCAAGGGTCTTTACATATAGTATAACCAAATATATTCTCTAATCTTCTTTGAACCTGGCTCCAGAATTGTGAGATTAAAGGACAGAACCAAAACATATGCGTACCAACACTACTAGCAAATTGATGACCTTTGCGGATTGATTTTGTTAAGAATGTATGGGGTACAATGAAAGCGATGGACAATTTTATACTGTTTCTCTTGCTTTGTTGCAAATAAATATACTGCCCATATGTTTTAAGGCCTTCTCCCACTCTTTGTTCTCAAGGATGCTACCAAAATCTTTCTCCCACACATTTCTAAAAACTGAAACATTAACACCAGCATGCTTGAGAAATAAGGAATAAACTGCAGAAATCACTTTACTTAACTTACTTTCTTGAATTAATAAATCAGCCATTGGATGTTTTGACAGGCTAGGGGAAGAACCAGGAATCTTAGTTTGTATAAAATGACTAATTTGTAAATAATAAAATAAATGCTTTTTTGGGATGTTAAATTTATCTTGCAGCTATTGAAAAGACAACAGCATATCACCATCAAACAAATGAATAAGAAATATATACCATTATATACCATTCAGGAGACCTGAAACAAAATCTAGCGAAATGTGGGATCAGGGTTTCGAAGTAACTGACAACAGCTGAAGGAGTCCAGCAGGGGGTCGATTGGAAGACTTAGAAACAGCACAGACCGAGCAAGCCAAAACAAAAAAACAAATGTCGCGAGCCATAGATGACCACCAGAACCGTTGTTTAATGAGAAACGTGGTGCGATTAACCCCAGGATGACAGGCTACCTTGGAACAATGACCCCATCGGATAACTTCGGACCTTAAACTCTGGCACAAATAAACGACCCGGTGGGCATCTGGGCGGGGGCGTTACCCCTTGAGAGGCCGTGCGGACCTTCGACTCGATTTCCCACGTGACCGCAGAAACAAAAAGCTTCTGCTGCACAATGGGCTCGGAAAAAGCTCAGAATGATCAAAAATACGGGATAATGCGTCCGGCTTGATGTTTTTAGAACCCGGACGATAAGAAATAGAAAAATCTAAATGACCGAAAAAAAAGAGCCAACCGGGCCTGCCTAGAGTTTAATCTTTTGTGGCAGACTTGATGTATTCAAGATTCTTGTGGTCAGTCCAAACAATAAAAGGAACCCCCAAGCCCTCCAACCAATGATGCCACTCTTCCAAGGTAAGCTTGACTGCCAGCAACTCTCTGTTACCATTATCCTAATTACGTTCGGCAGGTGACAAACGGTGAGAAAAATACGCGCAAGGATGTATCTTGCCGTACGCGGAGGAGCGCTGGGATAAAACCGCGCCAGCCCCCACCTCTGACGCGTCAACCTCCAGCACAAACTGCCGGGGATGGATCAGGGGCAACAAGGATGGGAGCTGAAACAAAGCAGCTTTTCAGTTTTGTAAACACAGCCTCCGCTGCGCTGGACCACCTGAACGGAGTCTTGGTGGAGGTTAAGGCAGTCAAAGGAGTGGCTAGCTGGCTGAAATTGCGAATAAACCGCCGGTAAAAATTGGCAAAGCCCAGTAACCTCTGCAGGGCCTTGCAGGAATCTGGGGTTGGTCAATTCACCACAGCCTGAACTTTGTCGGAATCCATGCGCACCCCCTCGGCCAAGACGATGTATCCCAAAAAGGGAACAGACTGTGCATGAAAAATGCATTTCTCCGCCTTGACATAAAGCCTATTGTCTAACAATCTCTGAAGCACTTGCCTGACATGCTGAACATGCTCCTGGAGAGAATGAGAAAATATCAGTATGCCATCCAGGTAGACATAAATGAACTGATCTACCATATCTCTCAACACGTCATTGACGAGTGCTTGGAATACCGCGGGAGCGTTTGAAAGGCCGAAAGGAAGAACAAGATACAGGGCTCCAGACAAAAAAATTGAGTAAGGAGCCATTGGCTCCTATAAGAAAAAAACTTAGGCGCCAAATATTTTTTTAGGTGCCACAGAACAAATTTGTTTTACTTATTGTATTATTATTATTTTTTTATTTATTTTTATTGTTTTACATTTTAACATTTCAGTCATACTGTCATGTGTTTATGTCTCATCTTTTCTTGACTTTATCAGCATTTTAATCCATCTTGTAGATGACCTGGGAACTAAGGTTCACTTAAAGTGGGAACTAAATGTCTTTTCCAACTTGAAATATACAGTCATGCATTGCTTATTACACAGAATCTGTACCAATATCATGGACCATAAGCATCACTTGGCCACTGAGTGTAGTTTGGGCTCAATGCATCCTGTAAATGTTGTCATACACTCTTAAAAATAAAGGTGCTTCACGATGCCATAGAACAAGAAGAACCTTTTTGTCTAAATGGTTTCATAAAGAACCTTTACCATCTGAAGAACCTTTATGTTTCACAAAAGGTTATTTGGGGCGAAAGAAGGTTTTTCAGATTATAAAAAGTTGAGAAAGAGATGGTTCTTTAAAGAACCTTTGACTGAATGGTTCTTTGTGGAACCACTAAAGCGACCGTGCCTGCCGCATTAAAGAGCGCCAAAAACAAAACTGTATTTATTGTTTGAATTTCCTTATGAATTTTGAATAATTTTAAAGATGATACTTTGTTTATTAAAAAGTAACAATGCACAAAGCTTTTTGCGATTACTGGACGGCAGGTGCGCTTCAAATAATGAAGTTCACGCATTAACAGAACACAGCATAGACTAAGATCTTGTTAAGAAGAAGCCATATTATTAATGATTATAAACGAGAATTGTTAACGATATTGCCAATATCCACACAGCTGACAGCTTTACCTGTTGTAGTTTGTTCAAGTTGTGCATGAAATAGGTGCTGCTTTTCTGCACTTTCACTTCTTACGTCTCCGTCATTTCGATCTCTCTCACACTGCACAACTGAGCTGCGTTTAGCAGACTGTGTGCGACAACGTTGCTGTGCGGCAGAGATGAGGACTGTTTGAAACTCTTTTTACCACTAAAACTTTGATGCGCATCGTCTCAGTTTAATACGCGAACATAACAAAAGATGTGAGTGACCTCAGCAAAAACTTAATTCGCAATTTAATATTTTTGGTCGCAAATGCAACCGTTTTAGTCATAGTTTGGAGCCCTGAGATATTCAAAGTGCCCCCTGGGGGTATTAAAAGCGGTTTTCCATTCATCCCCCTCTCTTATGCGAACCAAATGATTGTGAAAATGACGCCCCTGCAGACGCTCGAAGGCCGACGGTAAAGGGTAAGTATTCTTCACCGTGATGTCGTTCAGCCCTCAATAGTCAATACAGGGACGAAGAGAGCCATCCTTCTTTTTCACGAAAAAGAAACCCGCATCAGCCGGAGAAGAAGATGGCCGGATGATCTTGGCTGCTAGAGAATCAGAAATATATTTCTCCATAGCCTCCTTTTCCTGGGAGGAATGCGCATATAACTGCCTTTAGGCGGAGACGCACCTGGTAATAAGTCTATAGCACAGTCATAGGGACGATGCGGAGGTAAAGAAGCAGCTCGAGACTTACTGAACACTCCCTTCAGGTCTAGGTACTCACATGGCACGTTAGACAGATCCGTGTGTTCATCCTGAAACACAGAACAACACACAGACAACAAACAGGAAGCATGAAAAAATTCGCTCCAAGCGAAAACAGAATTCATGCGCCAGTTTATATGGGGGTTATGAAGCACAAGCCAGGGATGTACCAGAACCACAGGAGCAGAGGGAGTGTCAGGCAAAAGAAAGTCAATGTTCTCTGAGTGATTGCCAGAGGTGATGAGTCTTAAAGAGACAGTGGTGTGCGTGACGGAGGGTAAAGGCTGACCAGGAGAATACGGCAAGGTAGAAAAAATTAACCAATATTCATAGTTGAATGCATATCCTGACACCAGTTTAGAAGGATACTAGCAGTTATAGAAACGTATATTAGGTAGGGCAAGACCACCAGCCTCAATTGATAATTGTAGTTTGGAGATTTTCATTCTTGGTTTCTTTTTGTGCCAAATAAACCTTGAGAAATGCTTTTCCAGATCCCTAATCATATTCCTGCCAATTTAAAGTGGAGTCATTTGTAATGGGTACAGTAGTCTGGGGAGTATGTTCATTTTAATTAACCCTATCCCCATCCATGATATAGGTAGATCCATCCACCTATCCAGATCTTCTTGGATTTTTTTTTTTTTTACCACGGAAGTGACGTTAAGATATAATAGCCTCTTTAAATTTGCAGGTACATGAATTCCCAAATAACAGAATCCTTCAACTGACCACCTAAATGGGAAATTAGGTGGGTCATTAATATTGCCAAATGCTCCAAGGGGCAATGCTTCAGACTTGTTCATATTAATTTTATAGCCTGAGAAAGAGCTGAAAATTTCTATTATATTAAGAAGAGATGGCACCGACTTCTCAGGTTCTGTTAAGAACATTAAGATATCATCAGCGTATAAAGCAATCACATGTGTCCTGTTAATATCAATACCAACTAAATTTCCATGGTTACGAATGGTCTCTGCCAATGGTTCGAGAACCAAAGCAAAAAGAAGTGATGACAGGGGACAATCCTGTCTAGTTCCACGGTTCAGATTAAAGGCAGGGGAACGCATGCCATTTGTCAAAACGGAAGCTTGGGGTGACCTATAAAGTATTTGAATCCATTTCACAAACTCGTCTCCCAGACCAAATCGCCTTAACACCTCAAATAAGTACGCCCACTCTACACAATCAAATGCCTTCTCGGCATCAAGCAAAACTACCAAAGCTCTTTGTTTAGTCTGATGACAATACTGGATAATGCCGAGAAGGCGTTTCATGTTGGTGAACGACTAACGATTGCGAAAAAAAACCAGTCTGGTCTTCTTTGATTAAAGAAGGCAAGAATGTCTCCAAGCGTCTGGCTAAGACCTAAGAAAGAATTTTGCTATCAGTGCTAAAGAAATAGGATGGTATGCTGAATACTCATCTGGAGTTTTTTTTTTTTTTTGAGAATAAGATGTATATTTGCTTGGTAAAATGTTTGAGGTAGTGTTCCCTTTTCAAATGAAGTGGAGTAGACTTTAAATAATTGATCAGTAATTATGTGTCCACATTTTTTATAAAAGCCTGAACCAAAACCATCCGGCCTTGGGGCCATTTTTCAGCAAGCCGATGGCCTCCAAGATCTCATCCTTAGAAATACTACTAGATAGTACTTTCCTGTGCTCTTCATTTAACCTAGGGAGGTTTATTCCCTCTAAGAAATGTTTCATTACATATTCAGGTGCTGAGGTATCGGAGGAATAAAGTTCAGAGTAATATTCTGTCATGAGTTTATTTATAGTCTTAGTCAAATGGTGTGTCTTGCCGTTGATGTCTTTAAGTGAGGAAATTACATTAACCATTTGCCTGCCTTTAACCAGTCTTGCTAGCAGTCTCCCCGGTTTGTTTCCTGATTCATACATCCTGCAATTAGCAAAAAATAAAGAGGATTTAGCTTTTTGTGTATAAAGTTGCTCAAGAGCAGATCTTGTCGTTCATATTTCTTTATACAAGCGCTTATCCAATGAATCTTTAAATCTAGACTCCAAGCCTGCAAGCCTAGATTCAAGTAATACCTGCTTCCTTAAAGTCTCCTTCATTAATGATGAAGCATATGAGATGATAGCACCGCTTAAAAAAGCTTTCCCCGTCTCCCATAAAATTAAAGGGCAAACGTCAGCTGAATCATTGGTTTCTAGGAAAAAATTCCATTGCGCTTTCAAATAATCTAGGAATTTTGGATTATTAAGCAGAGAGCAATTGAGCCTCCAGACTTTACATGAGGGATCCCTAAAGGGGGGTTCAAATTTTACTGTTAAGGGTGCGTGATCTGAAATGGAGATTAGACCAATATCACATGATATAGTTCTATCCAAGGCTAATTTGGATGAAAAAAAAAATCTATCCTTGAAAAAGACTTATGTGGAGCTGAATAGAAAGTAAAATCTTTGTCTTTAGGGTGTAAAAGTCTCCTCATATCAAGGAGGTTAAGATCATTACACAGGTCTCTTAATGCCCTAGACTTTCTGGTGTCACTAGCTGGCAGTGGTGGTTTACGGTCAAGGTTAGCGTCCATGACACAATTGTAGTCGCCACCCAAGACAGTAAATGGGCTGAAACAGGATGCCAAATCCTTTAATAAGGATTATTAGCAAAAAATATATTTTGAAAAGTATTAGGGGCATACACAGAGCCTAATGTGACCATTTCTCCATAGAGGTGGCCCAAAATAATCACATATCTGCCCTCTTTATCTTTAATCATTCTTTCTAACTTAAAAGGAAAATGTTTATGAACTAATATGGCAACACCTCTACTTTTTTATTTAAAAGAGGAGAAAAATATTTGGCCCACCCAATCTCACTGTAATTTGGCATGTTCAATGTCATTTAAATGAGTTTCTTGTAAAAAGGCAACTTGGACTTTTTCTTTTTTTCAGCCAAGACAGTACCTTTTTGCGTTTAATGGCGTGGTTCATCCCCTTCACATTAAGAGTCAGCATTTTGAAATCACTCATAACATAATAGAACAATAGTAAAGATAAAGATGCTGCTGTAAAAAAAAACAACAACAAAGAAGCCCAACCAGAACTGATGGGCTGCACACTAAACTTTCTCCCCAACAGAACCCCGAATAAAAAGACAAAATACAGAACGCATAACAACCCTGTCTAAGAGGTGCAACAGCAACCAAGAAAAATAAACAAACAAACAAAAAACATAAACCAAAACTTATTTTAATACTTCACTACCTTAGATAAGGATACTTCCCTCAGCCCCTCCATTCACGAACCCCTCAATGAAACTGTCCGACCTTAATCTTCAACTCTCCGGAACACAACGACAACACATATCAACATAACTTATTAACGTCTTTACGCGCTATTGTGCAGAGTATACGTTATCACAAAATAACACAAATAGATAAGGTCATTTATGGCAGTTCTTAACAAGGTGTTTTTACTAACAAAACATGTCCAGCGTACATCGCATCGTTTAGGCAGACAGACCTTAGATTGCTGCAGGAGAGTCCCCAAGTTTAGCAAGGAAATCAGCTGTTTTCTCTGGAGTGTCACAGACAATCGTGCTGCCGTTGTAAACAATCATCAGAGTGGTGGGGAAAGACATACCGAACCTTATATTTAGTTCTGTCATGACAACTCTCGGAGGGATTGGTATGGTAATGTACATGACAATGTTAATGTATTTGGTCTTGGCGGAATAGATCTGCTACACTGTTGCTGCGGCAGAGCAAGTACCGAGACTTGTTGCTGCCAATACATCCACAACATGCTGCTGTGAGCATGTAAGAAATATTGCTGCTCCACATATAACATACATAAAAAATAACCCCCATATAGCATACATGAATCACTTCATTGCAGATCTATACAGGTGGAGCTGGGGAAGGTGGAGGGTTCTGAAGCAAGCTGCAACTGCTACGGCAAGCACTAGTCATATATTTGAATGTTGAGTAGTGAGCTCATTGGTTACCGATACAGGAGAGAACCAATCAGCTGTGCCATGTGATAATGATGTCATTAGGTCAGATTGAGTTAGACCTATTGGACGGCGCCATCTAGAGTTTCATGCCAGAACTCTGTATTTTCTTGAGCTTTTTACAAACTGCATTGAAGCCCCGTCTTCTTTGTCTCACCGACTGGGAAAAGTTCTGCACTAAATAAATTTCGCTGCCCTGGAAACACAGCGGACCCTTGGACTTTGCCACGTTCAAAAACTTGCCCTTATCAGAATCAGAATCAGAATCAGAAGAGCTTTATTACCAAGTATGTTTACACACACAAGGAATTTGACTCGACGACAGGAGCCTCCAGTGCAGAAGAAAGTACAAACATAGTGCAGACATACATGACAGTGCAGACATACATAGGAATAACACAGTAGGGATGTAATATAACACGAGCTCAGCGTCCTTGCTGCCATTTGCGGCGCCATGCTGGTATCGTGGAAATAATGGAAATAATCCATTATCCTGGAAATAATATAGTTTCATTATCACTGGCCTCAGGCGGCGTCCCGACCGTTCAGGCAGCTGCGAACTAGGCCTCCCTAATCTGTGAGCGCGATCCAGGCAAATCTGCTCCTCCTCTAGGCCAAGAAAGGTGGGTAACCAGGATTGAAAGAAGTTCGTGGGGTTTGTGCCTTCCGCTCCTTCGGGAAAGTTTAGAAAGATCAGGTTCTTTTGTCTTGATCTGTTTTCCAGATCATCCACTTTGGCTGTCAGTTCATCCAAACAATGCAGGGCGCTCTCTAATTTTGTTTTGATCGATGCTGTTCGTCTTCTGCCCCCGATACTCGGGTTTCGACTTCATTGATGAGCTTTGTGTTGTCTTGTGTTTTATTTGCGATGTCTTGCAACTGGCTTAAGAAATTAGCAAACTTTTCATCCATAGCGGCGGTAATGTGTCTTGTTATATCAGACAAGTCTCTCAGAGCTAAGCGCCTGTTGAGCTTGATCTTGTATGCCATCTTCCTCTTGCAACACCTCAGCCGGAGCATCAACCTTGACGTCTTTTTTCATTGTTTTGCTGGATTTTTCTGTACTTCGAAGCGTGTTACCTCTGCTAGACATTATCACGAAATTGTTTCACGCAAATTTGACGGAAAATATGCGAGAACTACGCTTTTAAAAGGGAAATGTGAGTAGGAGAATCGTGGCTCGCCCTTTTCAGTTGAGTGACATCACGTGACCCCCCCGGGCATATAAATGTTTTAAAAGGAAGTTGTTGTTGATGTCAAATTGAGGGTGGAAGAGGGCACTGGTTATCCACTCCCTCAATACCGACAATCCCTGCCGGACCAGAGACTCGAACCCACAACCTTCGGCTTACAAGTCCAACTCCCTATCCATTAGGCCACAAACTTTTACTGCAGTTCTATTCTAATCTTATCTGTGCATTGATTTAAATAATTGATATAATTAATTCATTTTTGCCAAAAAGTGCTGGAGGACTTCTATGTGAATATGAGAATGAATATTGACTTCAGAGTAAAGAATATGATTGCCAGACTATTGCACAACACATCCATTACATCACTGGTTTATTGCATCAGAATGTAATCTTCAATCTAATATAATCTTGGCATAGTGGTCTCAGTAGAGGAGGGGAGCCATGTTGGAACACAAGTCTGCCATTTGCTTACCTATATATATATATAGGTTCAGGATGACAGAGGGAAGGCCATAAAGAAATTAGAAATGAACGTCCAGCTGATCATATCCTTCTGAAGCTCAGAAATTCATCTTTGTTCTATACAGATAATTTATTTATTTATTTATTTTATTTTTATTATGATTATTTTTTGTGAATTTCTCTGATACCATATATGAGAGTTTTAAGACAGCCTGGACTTTTTGATGAATAGTCTTTTATATTATTATTTAAAGGCACAATATGTAAGATTTTTATATTAAAATATCCAAAAACCACTAGAACAGTGTTATATATTTTGCTGACTTCTGTACTTACATTATCCCAAATGTTTCAAAGAATGTTTAAATCCAGAGAAATAAGCAATTTTAACTAGTGACACGGAGCGTGTCTATAGTGTCATTGTGTAACCTGCCAATGACGTCATAACCCCTCGATTTCCGGTTTTGTTTTGTAGAAAACATGGAAACACCAAAGACGCTTTAATATGTTATGCGTTTTATTATACCGGTGACGACTGCACAGAATTGCATTATAACAGAACATTCAAACATATCTAGTATGATAAAACAGCGCTGCTTTACCCCACATACGCACGACCAGAAGGAGCGGAAGCACTAAAGTGTGGCATAATAAAAGCTCCGCTGCTTTCGAGCCGTGTGTCGCGCTCGTCTCTCATTAGCAATTGCTTCAGCGGCCTCGTTTCGCTTCGACGGCTTTCTGCCTCACTCTGCTTCATACTACGATGTTAATACATTTTTAATACATTAGCTCATCCATGAACATGATTTCTGCCTGAGTCCCGTCGGATTGCATCGGCCGTGGGGATGAAGACCACAACTCCCATGATTCCACACTCAGTCACAGCGTCATCAAACTACGCCTTTGTTTGTTGTGAATATGCGCCCTCTAGCGGCGAAAACTTACATATTGTACCTTTAAAAGTATTTTATATTCATCTTTTAATGTAGATTAATTATTATTCAAAATCATTCTAAATAACATTTTGATTTTAGGTACTTTTTATATATAGTGCTTTTCATAATACATGTTGTTTCAAAGCAGCTTCACAGAAAATGCATGTTTCAGGCCTTTTTTTACAGTAACTGTGTAAATATTAGTTTAATAACATAAATGTTAAAAGTTGTCTTCATATTTACTTGAATGTTAGGGTTAGGGTTAGTTTTAAAGTTTTTCAACTTCGTTGAAAGTTGAAATTCATATGCCAAAATGCTGAAAAACACTCATTATGATACATTACATAAATACATTGAATGCAAGTATGGCTAATTTATATCTATATCATAATTCAACATATAAACATGTTTTATGAACATCTAAGAATACTTTTATAATATTATTGTGACAAAGGACATTACAAAAATTAGCACGAAGCATAAAAATTATTTATGACTGAAATTTTTATTGCTTTTTATAATAATAATAATAATAATAATAATAGTTATAGTTTATCATTTTATATAAACACTGCAGTTCAAAAGTTTATTCAAGTTCAAGAGTAATTATTTTTAATGTTTTTTTTTTTAAAGAAGCTTCTTATGCTTATCAAGGCTGAATTTATTTGATCTAAAATACAGAATTATTATATATATTTTTTTAAATATTATTGCAATTTAAAATAACTTCTTCTAATAATTAGTCTTCTAATTTAATATACTTTAAAATAAAACCTATTGCTGTGATGCAACGCTGTATTTTTCAGCATCATTACTCCAGTCTTCAGTGTATTCCACACTCAGTCACAGCGTCATCAAACTACGCCTTTGTTTGTTGTGAATATGCGCCCTCTAGCGGCGAAAACTTACATATTGTACCTTTAAAAGTATTTTATATTCATCTTTTAATGTAGATTAATTATTATTCAAAATCATTCTAAATAACATTTTGATTTTAGGTACTTTTTATATATAGTGCTTTTCATAATACATGTTGTTTCAAAGCAGCTTCACAGAAAATGCATGTTTCAGGCCTTTTTTTACAGTAACTGTGTAAATATTAGTTTAATAACATAAATGTTAAAAGTTGTCTTCATATTTACTTGAATGTTAGGGTTAGGGTTAGTTTTAAAGTTTTTCAACTTCGTTGAAAGTTGAAATTCATATGCCAAAATGCTGAAAAACACTCATTATGATACATTACATAAATACATTGAATGCAAGTATGGCTAATTTATATCTATATCATAATTCAACATATAAACATGTTTTATGAACATCTAAGAATACTTTTATAATATTATTGTGACAAAGGACATTACAAAAATTAGCACGAAGCATAAAAATTATTTATGACTGAAATTTTTATTGCTTTTTATAATAATAATAATAATAATAATAATAGTTATAGTTTATCATTTTATATAAACACTGCAGTTCAAAAGTTTATTCAAGTTCAAGAGTAATTATTTTTAATGTTTTTTTTTTTAAAGAAGCTTCTTATGCTTATCAAGGCTGAATTTATTTGATCTAAAATACAGAATTATTATATATATTTTTTTAAATATTATTGCAATTTAAAATAACTTCTTCTAATAATTAGTCTTCTAATTTAATATACTTTAAAATAAAACCTATTGCTGTGATGCAACGCTGTATTTTTCAGCATCATTACTCCAGTCTTCAGTGTCACAATGAGCCTATGTTGCTTAATATGCTGATTTATTATCAATGTTGCTAACAGTTGTGCTGCTTAATTTTGTTTAATTTTTGGAACCTGTCATACTTTTTTCAGGATTGTTTGATGAATAAAACATTTTATTTTTTAACAATATATACTGCCATTCAAAAATTTGGGGTCCGTTTTTTTTTTTTTTTTTGAAAGAAATTAATAATTTTATTCAGCAAGGATGTGTAAAATTGATCAAACGAGACAAAGACATTTATAATGTTACAAAAGATTTCTATTTCAAATAAATGCTCTTAATTTTAACTTTGTTCATTAAAGGAAAAAATGTATCGCAGTTTCCACAAAAATATGACAATAGAAGAACTGTTTGAAATTAATAATTTTATTCAGCAAGGATGTGTTAAATTGATAAAAAGTTATACAAATATTTTCTAACAATATAAGTCTCTATTTTGATTTCTTTTTTAAATAAATGGTGTTCATTTTAACTTTTTATTAACTGTTATTTTTTGTCATAGTTTATGTATTAAACATAATTTTTATATAATTGTTAACATTATAATATTTTATTTCTGGTTCTCAGGCGAATGTAAAGAGAAGAAAATCTAAACATTAGATTACAAGAAAGTAAAACAGAGAAAGTGGAAATAAGTATGACTTTGACAATGCAGGAGAGGATTGTGGAGGTAGAGAAAGAGAAGGAGGGAATGAGGGGCTAAGAAGGAGTGATAAGCAGACCTGTGGGTGATGTCTTCAGATGTGGTTTCAGGGTGCCGATGGTCACAGCTGACTGACTTCACTACAGACTGAAAATCTCCTGAGTCCAATATCTCTCTACAGCCTGCTAATAGAGACTGTCACTCAAAGCTTTGACAAGCAGCGCACACACACATGCACACACATAATCATACTCTCTCTCACACACACACACAACAAGATCCTGGCCATAAATCAATGCCTTGCAAGTGAACGTGAGAGGAATATGAAGCCGGACTGACTCATTCACCTCAGTTTTAGACACCTCAGGAAGATGAAAAGATGACAGCAGTCTGACCTATAGCCAATGAAACACTCATGGCTCTATGTCAACCTAATTCAACAAATTAAATCTAAAATCCCTATTTCATGTTGTGCCATCACTCTATAATCCACCAGATGTTAAACGGGGAATATTTTTAGCGTGAAGATGTCATACATCATCTGATGCAACATATATTGTCTTCACATGATTCTTAATGTGCTTTGAGTGGATGGAAAGTGGAACGTAGATCAGAGTAAGTAGCTACTTAATCACCTTAACCGCTGCTTTAAGAAGTGCGGAGGCATTCTGTTAGCTGACGGTTATCGCAGGAAACCGATAATTGGATGTCAGAAGTGACTTTCAGGATGGAGGACGAATTAAAGCTTGAAACCTGAAATAATGTATTGCAAGGAAGTGTGCTGTGGCTGATTAGTGATGCTTGCTAACGCAACCATCTGTTTTACTGTTGCTCAGCGGCTTTCAACAAACCCCTAACTCTTAAGTATTTAACTTTGTTGCATAACTCGCCCCACACGGTTTGAGCTATGGACATGAATGATAGCTTAAAGCGTGATCAGACTTGTGATTTGTGATCTTGCGACATTAAACTGGATGAAATATGACACAGACAGAAATTTAAGGAGGGATCTGAGCCATATCTACAGAGATTGATTGGGGCCACTTTGCCAGAAATATGAGTGGTTCAAGCCTATTTTTAAATGAACATGGAGAGTGAAATCATTTACTAATCTTGCAATTTACTTATCCCTAAAATCCAGAACAAGGCAAGACATGTAAAGAACCAGTTCAAAACAAATGTTCCCTTCTGAAAAAGAAGTAAAAGGTTAAAAGTAAAGAAGAAGTAAAAAAAGGTTAAGTTCGTTTAGTACACTTTTAAAAGTGCACATTGTACTAATGTACTCTTAAAATCATTGTTTTAAACATATTTTGATTTCAAGATTTATTGCACTTATTGTGATGTGTTGACTAAAGCACCTGTAAAGTACTTGATTATAATTTTGACTGTCCAGCCTGGTCTCATGTTTATACGTAGGTATTAATACGTAACATTTACAAGCACAAAACGTAAATTTTTGTACGTTTTGATTAATGCTAAAACGTACAATTTAGACGTATTTCAACGTTTAAAACGTACAAATCGCTACGTATTTTTAGCTAAAAAACGTAAAAATATTTACGTATCTTTCATATCATTAAGATATTCGTATCAATGCATTTTTTTTCATTTTATCAATAAGTGATTTAGATTTTTAGACCCCTTAACCTACCTCCAAACCTAAACCTACCCATTTTATAGCGAATATGCATTTTTTATCATTTTACAGTATTGTACGTTTTAGTGTCTGTAAAAACGTAAGTAAATGTAAGTTTTATAGAACCACGTTTTACGTAAAATACATACGAATTATCATGAGATCACGTTGGACTGTAGTATTACGTTTAAAGTTCATATGTATTTAAATGTAATAAATTGCAACCATCATTACAAAGGTGCAATTGCATATATATTTAAATACATGACATACAAGTTTCAATAGACATGACATTAAAAGTAAAATTTAGTTTATCATAAATGCTTGTCAGTACATTCAGTTTAAGCATATTTCAACAGACAATATAGAAGTAATTATGAAATTACGTACTTAAAGGGATAGTTCACCCAAAAATGAAAATTCTCTCATACATTACTCACCCTCATGTCGTTCCAAACCCGTAAGACCTTCGTTCATCTTCAGAACACAAATTAAGATATTTTTGATGCATTCCGAGAGCTCTCTGACCCTCCCATAGACGGCAAGGATTCCTTACCCGATCAAGGCTCAGAAACGGTAAAATAGTCCATGTGACATCAGGGGTTCAACCGTAATGTTATAAAGCTACGAGAATACTGTGTGCGAAGAAAAAAAAAAAAACGACTTTATTCAACAATTCGTAAACAACGTATGCAACGTATGTACGCGGATACGTTGTTTAGTTCAGTTCAAAGCATAAACAACGTAAACTGCTTGTTAGCGTACGGTGCAGCTGACACAGAACAGCATACCTTGTTAACGTATGTGATACTCTCCAAAATGGCGCTATAGGGTGACGCGGAGGAGACGAATTGTTGAATAAAGTCGTTATTTTTGTTTTCTTTGCGCACAAAAAGTATTCTCGGAACTTCATAGGTTCAACTCTGATGCCACATGGATTATTTTAACGATCTCCTCCTACGTTTCTGAGCCTTGATCATGTAAGGTTACTTGCTGTCTATGGGAGGGTCAGAGAGCTCTCGGAATGCATCATAAATATCTTAATTTGTGTTCCGAAGATGAACTAAGGTCTTACGGGTTTGGAACGACATGAGGGTGAGTAATTAATGACAGAATTTTCATTTTTGGGTGAACTATCTCTTTAAGTTGGTCAAAAAAAGCACTCTTAAGTTCAACTAACTGCATTTAATATGAACTTTAACTACAATACTTTTTTATTTAATTGTAAATAACATGCAGTTAGGCATCTGAAAATATTACATTCAGTTCGTGCTTAAGTATATACTTTTAATGTATATTATTTCTGTAATAAGTGGCCTACTCATACATTTAAAGTATGTTAAAGTTGTACTTCTTTGTCACAGGTGTTTTCAGTCACTACAACTGTTGAAATGTGCATTTCACAACCAGGCACGAATAATGGGTAACACTTTAACAAAATAAAGTTTTTTTATTAAAAAAGTTCTTACATTACTTAATGCAGTAGCTGACATGAATTTATAATAAACAATACTTTTACACCATGTTGTTCACTTTAACATATAACTTACCATTTAAGGTACAGAAGCTGTCACCCTTTCAAAAGGTACTAATATGGACCTTTTAGGTATGCATCCATTAGGGGTAAATAATGTGCAAAGGTGTGCCTTTTGAAAAGATATTGCTTTAATGACAGCTTTTGTAGTTTTTTTAAATAGTGTGTAAAGTAACATTAATCAGTGCAATATAACAAACATTAACAATGAACATTTATAAACTAACATTAAATTTGGCATGAAATGAAATTCACTCTATTTTCTGAATGCCTGTTAATGGTCTTATTGTGAATGATTCATCTGTGCATGTTTAATTTTTTTTTTTATTATTGTTTCTTTAATGAAAATTAAAAACGTAAAAATAACTGGTTATAACTGGATTTTCCAATACGGAAGAAATTATCGGTAACTACTTCCATTTCATGACAACCTTAACGAATGAATAAATACTATAAAAATGTTAAGCATTTTGTAAAGTTTTACAGGTTAACTTAGAATAAACTATTTTTCTTGCAAGTAAAATGTTCAATAATAGGAAGCCTGCAGAGAGTAGGTCATGTGATCTAAACTTGGCAGCTCCCAAAAATAAATGCAGCTTTTATTAGGCTACTGATATTACTGTCTTCATCTCATGTGAGGCTACATGTTATTACACAACACACATTTTTGTGATTATACAGAAAATATTTTTAAAAGTGCAATTATTTCACAGTATGATGGAAAATGTGATTTTACAGTGAATAACCCGAGGTTAAACCAAGGTTACAGCTCATCAGTAATTTGCTAGCAGTTGGCAAGATGAGCCCATGCATCCTCATGAGGCTCGCTTCATCATGCGAAACAACTGTCCTTTTACATTTATGGTGTAATGAGACGATGATGAGGACAAACGATCCGTTCTCCTCTCTTTCTCTCCCTGCCCCTCGCACAGAGAGGAAATCTCGCATTCTCACACTAATTAAGGGCAAACATTTCCACAAAGCTCACAAACACACACACTGAAGAGCAGGAGCCCGAGTGTGTGTGTGTGTGCGCTGAAGCGATGACAGCTGAGCTGAGAGATACACACGCCAACATAGATTTGTAATTCATGCAAACGTGTCGCTGGGAGTCACTTGTGGAAGCTCCACAACAGTTGGTGTGACAATCTCAGCAGACGCCCCAAACTCAACCACCTCAGGGCCACGACAACAGCTAGAACAGCAACCAGTCGTGCTATTGTTTCAGATCTTAATGTTCAAAATCATATATCAAATAAAGTGTTATTTCAACAAATTCAGATTTATGTGTAGTAACTAACATAGAGACTTTGTGGTGGACTCCAATTGTGAAAAAGAAAGCATACCTTTTAAAAGAATACTTATTACAGAAATAATGTACTTTAAACCGTATGAAATGTTGCACTTTAACTGCAATTAAATTCGAATGTATTATAGTTTAAAACTGAACTTTTTAAAATACTTTTTTGACCCACTTATGTGTTTATTCATATTTCATAATTATGTTTATTTGAAATATGGTTAAAGTGTACTGTGAATGTACTAACAAGCATTTGTGGTGAACTAAAATATGCTTTAATGTAATTTCTATTAAAACTTGTGTCATGTATTTAATATTTGCACATCTGTATTGATGAAGTTGCAGTTTAGTACATTTAAATTAATTAAATTAACTTTAAATGTAATATCAAATAACACACTAGAGTTAAAATTATAATCAAGTACTTTACATGTGCTTTTGTAAGTTAGTCAACACTTCAAAATAAGTATACTACTTTAAAGCACGACAAAAGATTAAAACATAATAACTTAAAATGTACATTAAAGTAAAGCTTTTAATTTGCTATTAGAAAGTGCACTTAAAGTGTACTTAAGTGTTAAGAAACAGTCATGAAAGTGCATGACCTAACTTTAAATTATTAAAGTATTTTGTAGTATTATTAGTGCTGTCAAACGATTAATCGTGATTAATCACATCCAAAATTACAGTTTTTGTTTACATGATATATGTGTGTGTGTACTGCATTTATTTATTATGTATAAATAAATACACACACAAACAGCATACATTTTGAAAATATGTACATGTATTTACATGTGTATATTTATATTCATATAATTTATATTATAAGTATATTTAATATATAAGCATAACATATTTTCTTAAATATATACAGTACAGGTGCATCTCAATAAATTAGAATGTCGTGGAAAAGTTCATTTATTTCAGTAATTCAACTCAAATTGTGAAACTCGTGTATTAAATAAATTCAATTCACACAGACTGAAGTAGTTTAAGTCTTTGGTTCTTTTAATTGTGATGATTTTGGCTCACATTTAACAAAAACCCACCATTTCACTATCTCAACAAATTAGAATACTTCATAAGACCAATAAAAAAAAACATTTTTAGTGAATTGTTGGCCTTCTGGAAAGTATGTTCATTTACTGTACATGTACTCAATACTTGGTAGGGGCTCCTTTTGCTTTAATTACTGCCTCAATTCGGCGTGGCATGGAGGTGATCAGTTTGTGGCACTGCTGAGGTGGTATGGAAGCCCAGGGTTCTTTGACAGTGGCCTTCAGCTCATCTGCATTTTTTGGTCTCTTGTTTCTCATTTTCCTCTTGAAAAGACTTAAACTACTTCCGTCTGTGTGCATTGAATTTATTTAATACACGAGTTTCACAATTTGAGTTGAATTACTGAAATAAATGAACTTTTCCATGACATTCTAATTTATTGAGATGCACCTGTACATGCATGTGCGTGTATTTGTATATACATAATAAATGGACATAGTACACAGACATATATCATGTAAACAAAAACTTTTATTTGGGATGTGATTAATCGCGATTAATTGTTTGACAGCACTAATTATTATTTAATAGTGTTTAATATTATATTATCTGCAAGTACAGTTTTTAAAACACATTTCTCAGATTTACAGTACACTGCAAGTGCACATTTATTACAATTGACCCTTCGCAAAAACCCACCCTCCTTAGTTACTGTTGCTATGTCTGACAAACAAAGCTCTCACACTACACATCATGTTCTAACGTAGTGAAAAATACATCACGGAGTAAAGAGAAAACTGACAACACGCCGACAGACAAGACAGAGCAGCTTTCAAATTTTGTTATTTTTTGAAGAAATTCAAACAATAAATGGCGTTTTGTGGCTCTTTAATGTGTCGTGACAGATCGCTGGATTGCCTCAGTTCAAGCGGCACATGAACCAATCGTCTTTTCATATTTACTTAAAGCATGAAATAAACATGAATGAACATCAGAACGTATTTTATTTAAATCGTGGAAAGATGTCAATGCTCACAATTTTTCAAGTTTCAAGTTTTGAAAGATTTGTTTGTCGGGCAAGATGGCGGATTTGGCGTTGTGATTGGTCAGATCGCCTGTCAAACAAGCTCTTTGCAAACGGTCAATTAAGCACACTCCATTTTTTTACAAGAGTTATTTTAGTAGCATTATATAGTTTGTATTACTTTTTATTTCAGTTTTAGGTTTAGATATTTTAGTCCATCATATCAAACTATAAATGAAAATGTGAAATATTGTTGTAACAAAAAAAAAAAATGTAATTACAATGTTTATTTTATGTACATTTATTTTAAGTAACTTTAATTGAAGGAACTTTTTTATTTATTTATTTATACATTGATTTATACATTTAGTTTTAGTTAACTGTAATAACCCTGATTTGGGCCAGTAAGAAAGAAGCTAGAACAGCCTAGAAATGCCCTAGCAACCACAATACCATCAAAACATACACACATCAACACACTAAAACACCTTAGCAACCACAAATCAACCATTTGCAACACTTTACCGCAATGGAGGCCATTTTCTTTCTGTCTTGCCTGCAGTTCTGGAAAGCAAAGCATATATGTCATCTCTGTGTAATTAGAGAGAAGAAGAGCTCACTTGTAGGTAATAATCAGAAGTAAGGTGTTGTTTAGGATGGCAGGGTCAGCTGATGCCAGAGCAGCACAGCATGCAAAATTGCTACATCTGTTTGGTTATGTAACCTAATTTAGATGACTATGCACAAAGTGCTGGCCGCTTATTTGGCCAGCCTGTCAAGCCACATAAAGTCATTGTATGTGTTGTGCGGCCCTTAAGACATCTCCATCATTGAAAGCTGCAAAAGGCATCGACTCAAATGAGCCCCTCAAACGCCGGCTTTTCTTCTCTATTGTTCTCTGTGTCTGTTTCCTGCTCTGTTCATGTGCACTGTGTTAGCAGATCTGGGTGATGCGTTAACCTCTCAGCACAGAATTATCTTAAAACTGTGTTTCAGTTCAAACAGTAAAGCATTGTGCTCAAACGGCAAATAAATGAACACACAGATGGCAGAAAAAAATATTAAAAAGATAAAAAAATGGCCATATTCTTGTTAATAAATTGTTTCAATTTGTAAGACTAAAAACCTGTGACAACTTGACATTATGAAAAATACTCTTTTCTTGAGATCACATTTCTAGCTTTCAGCTTTATCATTACAATATTATATATAGTTTTATTGTTCAAAGTCTTTGAAGCTGTCCAATTTATTTGATTAATCAATCAATCAATACAGCAATATTGTGAAATATTATTGCAATGTAAAATAACTATTTTGTATTATAGTATATTTTTGAATTTATTCCTGTGATCAAAGCTGAATTGCTCCAGTCTTCAGTGTCACATGATCCTTCAGACATCATTCTGATATGCTGATTTGACGCTTACAAAACATTTCTCATTACCAGTGTTGGAAAAAAAAAAAAAAAAAGCAATTCCAAACAGCCTTAATCAACAGGCACATTAGAAATCAATTCTCAGGATTTCTCTTCATTGCTTTTAGAAGAGCTTTTGTTTTAGTATTCAGGTTTTCTCTTTAGTTTCTCTTCTTTCTCTGAGATGTTACACTTCAAACACTACTTTGTTGTTATGAACTTTTAGATTAGATGTATTTCTCACAGCCATGCAAGAATCATGAAGTTACAGATTTAAAAACAAATATGTTATTGATAACCAAACTCTTAGATGTAGAGAAAGACCTCTTTATGAAAGCGTTACAGAAAATCCATTCAGTCTGAAATGTTTGCTAAGGGCTGTTGAACATCAGTTCGTTTTATGAGCAACAATGCTGCTGAAGTCCAAGCAGGTGTGTTTCCCAGAAAAGACAAATGTTCATTATTCTTAGATTGCATATAATTGTTATGCAATATATTTTACAGTAAGTGGGTCAAGTTTGAAATTGGTCATTAATATTTTCAGTTAATTCATAGATAAAGGACAAAACAATAAAAACAATCATAAAAACTTTACTTGAAATAACATAATAAAATATATATATATATATATATATATATATATATATATATATATATATATCTTCTGAAACCGTTCAAATTTGCCTATAGGCTAGGTATTGTGTTTATTGTTTGTACATTATAACATTTCGCTTTATTTACCGGTGTTATTTATGAATGTAATAATGCGGTTTCTGCTTATCTGTGTTTAACCTAAACTACAACGTAACATTAATGTAGACCTACATACCGGCATCTAAATATGATTTTATAACTTTATGCTATATAGACCTACCACATAACCCTCCACTGGGTGTAGAATGAGCAGCAATAAACTACCTTTTGGCATTTTATAATACTTCTGTGGATATTTTGGTGAAAGTAACTCAAAAGTAACTCAAACGTAATGTAATGCATTACAATTCAGAGACAGTAATATTGTAATGTAACTAATTACTTTCAAAAGACAGTAACTAGTAATATATAATGTATTACATTTTGGAAGTAACTTACCCAACACTGATAATAAACAAACTTTTATTTACAAAATGACTATTGCATGATATGTAAACATTTCTTTGCACAGTGCATTCCAAAGCTTAATAAAGATAATAGCCAGTAATATGAACTCTGTTGCAATCTTATTTACAGAATATAGACAATATGTGACCCTGGACCACAAAACCAGTCATAAGGGTAAATTTTTTCGAAATTGAGATGTATACATCATGAATAAATAAGCTTTCCATTGATGTATGGTTTGTTAGGAGAGGACAATATTTGGCCGAGATACAACTATTTGAAAATCTGGAATCTGAGGGTGCAAAAAAACGTCTCCAGGTTACGTATGTAACCATGGCTCCCCGAAGGGAATGAGACGCTGTGTCGAAATGCTACGGGAACGCCTCCAGCGTGACCACGCTCTGAATCACATGTGTAATCAGTCCAATGGATGGGCGAGACGTCACGGGTGGGGTGACGTAGCGACCAGGAAGCATAAAAACACGTGCGGTGAAACCGGCGTCAGCTTCTAGGAGTGAAGCAAGCGCTGGCAGGGATGCCGGAAGTATGGCCCTGAGCTGCGTCTCGTTCCCTTGGGGAACCATGGTTACATACGTAACCTGGAGACGTTCCCCTTCAGGAACTCGAGCTGCGTCGAAACGCTACGGGAACAAGAATGCCCACGCCGCCAGACTTGCAAACCCCTGCCTAGTGTGGAAGAGCACAACTGAGGCGAGAGAAAAGGGAGCCAGGAATGACTAAAGTAGGCGGGGTCCGCCGTCCCGAAGGCCAACTTCTGGAGGAGTGAGCCTTGACCCCGAAGGAGAGGGGAGATATGAGGGCTCAAGGCTATGGAATAGCGTCTCCGCACCAAGAAGTACAGTTTCCTCATAGAGGGAGCTCTGGATGGAGGATGGTCTCAACAACCTCGATTGAGAGACCAGAAGCTATGAGTTGTGCCTCCTCAGAGGCCACAGCCACAGCTTCCACAGCTCCTGGCGGGGGTGCACCCTCCGCCTGTGAGAGGAGATCTCTCCTGACGGGAATCTCCCATGGAGTGCCATCGAGGAGAGGAATCAGGTCCGAGAACCATACTCGGCCCGGCCAGAACGGGGCTACTGGCAGTTGACTGACCACATTCCAGCGCACTCTCTCCAGAACTCCCGGGAGCAGAACAATCGGAAGAAGGGTGTACAGACGAATCCTCGGTCACGTCTGTACCATGGCATCCAGCCCCAGTGGAGCTGGATGAGTCAGAGAGAGAACCAGAGGGGACCGTACAATATCATCTGAGTCGCAAACAAGTCCACCTGAGCCTGGCCAAGGACTCTCCAAGTCTGCTTCACCCCTCGGGGTGAGGCATCTATTCCCCGGGCCTCGGCCCCTGCCTCGACAGGATGTCTGCCCCCACATATATAAAAGACCACTGCTGTGTTGTTGGTGCGCACCAACACATAGCGATCTCTTAGGCCTGGGAGGAAGTCGGGGCCCACCAGGGTGGGAAAGGCCCATTGAATTGAGGCGGAGGAGAACCGAACTGGTTTCTGTGGCCTCTCACTACAGTGTGCAGGACCCACTGAGACAAGTTT
Organism: Sinocyclocheilus anshuiensis; assembly: GCF_001515605.1. NCBI lineage: Eukaryota > Metazoa > Chordata > Actinopteri > Cypriniformes > Cyprinidae > Sinocyclocheilus > Sinocyclocheilus anshuiensis. Next base: position 108,403 of record NW_015537950.1, read on the forward strand.
GGCAGTCATTTTCACGCTGCCAAATAGTCTACTAAGGGAATCAGTCTCTCGAGACTGACCTCTGGTGTAACCAG
>NW_015537950.1:108910-110813 GCF_001515605.1 Sinocyclocheilus anshuiensis
GGGCAGAGTATGTTTGTGACCATGTGCAAGACTGGAGGCCGAGAGCCAAACAGCGTTTTATTTCGGTTCTATGTTAATTTTGGGGGAAATAAAGAAGTTTACTCGCCACCCCTTGACTTCCTCGTCCTTCTTGCCGAACATTATTACACTGGTGCCGAAACCCGGGACGAGGAAGCCGGCACGCCGCCATGCAGCCAGCTCAGCCAACGCCGCTTGCGGAGCTCGTGAAGTCGCTCGCCGGGCTTCACCAAACCCAACATCAGGCGCTGATGGACCTCGAATTGGAGCAGGAGGACCGGTTCTGCCTGTTGGTCCAGGCGCAGGATGAGGACCGGCGGGTCCTCCGTAGCTTGCTTGGCCGGGAGGTCGCCCCAGTAGTGGCCCCCTCCATCGCCCACGTCCCGCTGATGAAGATGGGTCCGCAGGATGACCCGGAGGCGTTCGTGGACCTCTTCGAGAGAACAGCGGAGGCGTGCGGCTGGGCGCGCACCCAATGGCCGGTGCGCCTGATCCCGCTGCTGACTGGGGAAGCACAGGTGGCAGCCCAACAGCTGCCTGTCGCGAACCTCCTGGCCTACGATGATCTTAAGCGGGCCATCCTTCAACGATGCGCCTGATCCCACTGCTGACTGGGGAAGCCCAGGTGGCAGCCCAACAGCTGCCTGTCGCTGGGAAACGGAGAAGTGGTGGCGCAGGCTGGGGATGCGGTTTTGGGACCGTCACAGGCTGACTCAGAGGAAACGAGAGTGAGGGCGGAGCTTATAACCCCTGAGCTAGATGACTTTCCACTGGAGCAGTCTCGTGATGAGACGCTTAAAAATGCGTATGACCGGGTCTGCACCATCGACGGACAGATTCTCCAGCCTGACCAACCTCTCTCGTATCCTTATTTTTCCCTTATAAAAGATAGGTTGTATCGGGTGACCCAAGATACCCAAACAAAAAAAAATACAACCCAGTTATTAGTCCCAAAAAGCCGTCGGGAAATGCTTTTCCAGGCGGCTCATAGTAGTCCCATGGCAGGCCACTTGGGGGAGGCAAAGACACGTGAACGACTCATGTCCCGATTCTTTTGGCCGGGCATTCACGAGAACATCCGCCAGTGGTGTGCGGGGTGTCGTGAATGTCAGCTGGTAAATCTGCCGGCCAGTTCTAAAGCACCATTGCGTCCATTACCACTGATAGAGGTCCCCTTCGAGAGAATTGGTATGGACCTCATCGGGCCATTAGAACATGCAACACGATACCCGGAGGCAGTGCCGCTGCGCACCATCTCTGCAAAGAGTGTCGCGGACGCACTGTTTCTAGTCATCTCCCGAGTGGGGATCCCCAAAGAGATCCTCACTGATCAGGGCACAGCGTTTATGTCACATACGTTAAGCGAACTATACGAACTCCTGGGAATTAAATCGATTCGCACCAGTGTCTATCACCCACAAACAGACGGCTTGGTGGAACGATTTAATCGCACGTTAAAATCCATGGTTCGTAAGTTTGTTAAGGAAGACGCCAAAAATTGGGATAAATGGCTCGAGCCCCTATTGTTCGCGGTGCGGGAGGTTCCACAAGCCTCCACGGGATTTTCCCCATTCGAGCTTCTCTATGGTCATCAGCCCTGCGGGGTGCTTGACGTCATTAGAGAGGCTTGGGAGGAGGGGCCTTCAAACAGCCGTAGTGAAATTCAGTATGTCATGGACCTCCGAGCAAAACTCCACACTCTGGGGCGGCTGTCTATGGAGAATTTGCTCCAGGCTCAGGACAGACAAAGTCGGCTGTACAACAGGGGTACACGAGCCCGGCAATTTACACCGGGAGAGAAAGTGCTTGCATTACTTCCAACGTTTAGTTCTAAATTACTCGCGAAGTGGCAAGGACCTTTTGTGGTTACACGGCGAGTGGGGGA
>NW_015537950.1:111871-113058 GCF_001515605.1 Sinocyclocheilus anshuiensis
TCTGAGTCAAAAGCTCTCAAACAGAGAGACCAGATACAGCACCATTGAAAAAGAGTGTTTGGCCATTCGGTGGGCCGTCCTCCCTCTCCGGTATTACCTCCTGGGACGGGAATTCACTCTCTGTTCGGACCACGCACCCCTCCAGTGGCTCCACCGTATGAAGGATACCAACGCGCGGATCACCCGTTGGTATCTGGCTTTTAAGTTCAAGGTGGTCCACAGGCCGGGGGCCCAGATGGCGGTGGCCGACTTCCTCTCTAGAAATGGGGGGGAGGGGCTGCAGGCCGGATGGCGCCCCAGCCTGAGTCGGGCGGCGGGGGTATGTGGAGAGGGGGGCGTGGGAAGGCGAAAGGCTGCAGCGGGAGAAAGGGTTTGGAGACGAGCGGTGATATGGAGGTCAAGTGAATAATGATTAACACCGGTTTGTAATTCCAGTGATTGGGGGGAGAGACGAGACATAAGCGCTTGCAGACCTGGGAGAAGGGGTGATTGAGAGAGAGTTGGAGCAGTGTGCGTTGTGTGACCGTAGACAAGACTGTGGAGGCAGAGAGCCGAGCAGCACTTATTGTTTGTTTTATTTTTGTTGTGGGGACCAATAAAGAGGTTTACCCACCACCCCTGACTTCCTCGTCCTTCTTCCGAACTATGAACTGTATTACACTGGTGCCGAAACCCGGTATGAGGACGCCGGCACGCCGCCATGCAGCCAGCTCAGCCAACACCGCTTGCGGAGCTCGTGAAGTCACTCGCCGGGCTTCACCGCCGTTCCATCGCCGCCTTTCTCCTCTCTCCGCCAATCTCTTGGCCATTCTTCTGCTCCTGGGGCGGCGGGAAGGCCTGGGCCTGCCTGCTGGAGACGCGGGGACACGGGTCATTTTTTTGGACCGGTGTCCAATGATGGAGGTGGGAGCGTTGATCCGGGTTCCCGATTCCCCGGCGGCTGCCCCCGGTCAAGCCGGGCTGTACCAAATAACTGAGTATCAAGGGGGGTACATATCAGGCTTTGGTGGATTCAGGCTGTAACCAAACCTCCATTCATCAAAGCCTGATGCAACAAAGGGCGTTGGATACGAGCCGCAAGGTTAAGGTGAGGTGTGTGCACGGGGATGTGGTGGACTACCCGTTAGTGGCTGTTAGTATTCAGTTTCGGGGGAAAACGCATAGAATGAAGGTGGCGGTTAATTCCC